>NC_090871.1:2803517-2831017 GCF_036669935.1 Montipora foliosa
ACTGCTGAATACCCAACTTCTTAATTGCATGTCATTAAAATTATTAAAATGAAGAAATATAACACTCAGACAATTGATTGTTGAACAAATTTTAGGCCTCAAATTGAGCTGCTCCCGAAAGATGTACTCAACTCCACAGCGCAGTTGGCAAATACCAATTTTTTTTATCATGGATGTGGAGCCATGGTGATGACCTGTATCTGTGTAACAATAACCTCACTAAATTATTATGAAGCAGATGGCAAATGCAGAGTTTTCAATCGAAATTCTAGTAGGCAGCAAAACCTGTGGAGCAGGTGGAGAATGGACAATGCACGCCAGAGGTGCGCTTTCCAAGGGGCAACAGCACGAGCTTGTAGGGGGTCTGGGGGCATCCTCCTCTGGGTAAACTGAAATTTGGGCCTCTTAGAGTGCATTTCTTGCATTCTAGAACTCAAATTAACATATATCTGAAAAGCACACAAATATTATTAAATTTTTGCTGATTTCCTTAGAGAGAGACATGAATACTGTAATTTTTTTCAAAATTTTGTTTCGCTGCAAGATATGTTTTAGATTTTGAAAAGCCGCTAAAATAGCGTGGCATAGCCCCTTTAAGGCTCCTTTTCATTCCATACAGTTGTATTCATCTGTCATGATCGAAAAGACGTTTTGTATGTTGTATTGTCATGTTTCAAATGTACTTAGCAATTCAGGCAGCTGGCGCCAAGTACTGGTCCTTGATTGTGGACGGGCAAACGGAAATCGCCCCGGAAAATGCGTTCCTTTGGTTTTTCATGAGCAAAACTTTGCCAATCCAAGGCTTGTGTTCTGTGCAAATGTTTTTCATGTTATTTGTAAAAAAGTAGGCGGTAAGTTTTTTTCAGCCGCCGACTCTTATTGAAAAGCCTGAAATGTAAACATTGGTGAATGAAATGGTGACTCAGGATACTTGGAAAAAGTCCAAGTACTCCTTCCACTGAGCTACATGAGATTTGACTTGTTTAAGTCAGGTCATTTTTCCCTAGTATCCTCAAATCACAATCCAAAAAAATGTATTGCTTCATTCTGTTGACAAATTTTGTCATCATCTTCACAATAATACAATGAGAACTCACCCTCTTAGAACTTTCAGTCCTAAAAATAGAGGGACTTTCATATTACCGGTACCTTGAAAAATAAACATAAAAACAGAACGTAAACAAAAATGAATGCGAAATTTGGGTTAGGGTTTAGCGGCTTAATGCTTAATTGGCTTAACGAATGTGGATGCAAAACGATCGGCATTTTGCTTTGACGTCATTTGAAATGTAGTAATGTCAATGGGCAATCCAACTGTTTACTGTTCATATTAGGAGTTTCCTTGGCAGGAAGAAGGAGAAGCTTTGTTTTAATCTTGCGAAGCATTGGTCTATGAAAAAGTATTTGCAATTTAATTGCAAACACTTTTTCAAGGTCATATGAAAGTTGCTCTATAGTGGGACAATTTTATTGAACTTGAACCTAGTTTAGTGGTCTTTTCTCCCACAAGTCTCCTATAGCTCAATGGGAAGGTCTGCTGGAAGAAAGAATAACAGGCATCGTTTATAGGGTTGAGTGCAAGGACTGCAATTTTTCATACGGTTGAGAAAACAAATGATGCTGGGCCTTGTGCTGAGAGCAGTCGTACGGTAACCAAAAAAGAAGATTCAGCAGTTAGGCTTCTGTCAACAAAGAAAGTTTTAAAAACACATACTCCCTGCCCCTGTCATGCACATATACAAAGTGTGATGCCATGATGTCATCAGAATGAGTAATGGGCTATGTTTTTATTTTTTGCAACATGTCAAGAATTTCTTCATTTTCAGCCCCTTTGTTTATCCTTTCAATTTTTTTCAGGCTTTTGGACCTGGTCCGTTCACCCCAGAGCAAGCCAAGGAAATTGAAAAATTAAAACTTATCTATCACAGATTAAAGACAGAACATGATAAGGTATAATTTTTGTGAAATAAGTGTAACGCACTGTTAAACTACTTTCAAAAGGTCTCTAAGGTGTGATGCACAAAATATTATAATTTCCATTTCAAGAATGTGAAGATACTTTCACCCTTGGTATGTCTTGTATAGTCTTTGCTTTCATGTACGTCATATCAAGGAAAAGATTGATAAGCCATGCCCCTTGGGGGCTAGGGGTGGGTGGGGGGGGGGGGGAGAGGTTGGGGTTGGAGGGTGGTCTTATTGAAACCTTTATGACCTTCAATGTGCGAGCGTCCTGGCGTGTGACCATCTATCTATACATCCTTCCCATTGTAGTTTTGACTTTTAGTATTCATCTTCTGGTCTTCTAAACTGGCCACCTTCCATTGTTTAGCGATATACATGTAGTATATAGTGCTCAAAATTTAAACAATCCAGGTTGTCCCTGTTTCAAAACTCCGGCAACCAAACCCATGAATCCGGTTGCCCTGATATTTCCTTGGTTTCCAATTAGGAAACCCCCTACGATTGAAAGACGGCATGCAGTGTTGAGATGCAATCTCATGGCGGTCAAGCTTGAATATCCCATAGTTCTTGGTGTGCACATGTGGCATGTGGCATTTTCAAAGTATTAATGATTTCTTCAGCCTCCATTGCCCACATGTTGGTGATATTAGCTCTTGCATTTTCCTACCTGACAATCTTTTATAAAAGCTACAGGTATTCAAAACACAGGAAAATGCTCAGCCGCAGCAAATCAATTATTCTTGACTTGGTACTACTACAATAGAATGCCAAGAGTCAGTTGGTGTACACCATGTATTTTCTGTTTTTTTTTTGGCTGGCTTGTGTGTTGTTTTTTTTCCTCAACCCCACTGGTCGCCTGGTAAACTTTCTGAATGTCTTGAAAAAAACTGAACGACAGCTTTTTTGAGCAACGAGTATATGCTGTAGATGGTCTCTTACTTGTGATATTTTACAGGCAGTTCAGGAAGGTAAGATAGCTGTTTTGCGAACAACAGCAGTTGTGACCCCAGTCACACATGTGCTGGTACCTGGTCACACCACTGCAACTCATGGAGCTGTTCAAATGCCAAAGATTGCACCTGCTACCACATCCTTACCATCCCAAATTACCACAGTTCATCCTGCCAACACAGTTAATGCTGGGGTACCTGGGGCCCAACAAGCTGCCGCAGTCACAAAGACTATTCTTCCACAAACATCTTTACAGCAACTTCAGAAGCACAATGTTGTTATTAATCCTGCAAATCTGCAACAGATCCAAAGGCCTGTTGCTGAAGCTGGTAAGCAGTTGACTCTGATTGAAAGTAGAGCTATTTCAAGTACAGTATTTTCTTCTCCACTTTAAGGGAATCTGTGTGTGGCGTTGTCTCCCTCATATCTCCATGAAATGAACTTAGCTCTTTAAAAACAAAAATAATGTGATGAGGCCTAAGTAAATTTCTCTCATTTTCCTGTTGCCTACATTTTTTTATGCACATTAAATGTATTTCTTGGAATACCAAAGCATGTATGTATGTATGACTTGACAAAATGACTGAAAATAAATTTGGAAGTATGTTGATAAGAATATTTATGCATGCGCCTCTTTAGTGGTAATATAAGTCACCTCCAGGGTTACATGTAGGTAAACATGCCAATGCCTGCTAATACACTAGCTACTCTATACATAATCTGACTGGAACTTTCAGCCGCTTCATTTTGCTGGTAAAAAGAGCCCACGTGGTGTATCAGAAGAATGTTATTACCTTGTCCCATTGCTATTTGAATGCTATGTGAATCCTGAACCCCTGTTAAATTGTTTAGTTCCCAAATCAGTATTAGTTTATGTAGATACAGAGTAGTTATTAACCTACTATGTCACACCTTCATTTCACTGTAAAGAAATCCAAAAACTGACATTTCGAGTGAACAGCCCTTGGTCAGAGCGAATTAGGGAATTACATGTTGATAACAGTTTATATAGCTACGCTATTGGCTGGGATGTAGCTAGGTGGATAACAAGAATAGATTAGTTGGAAGAAAAAAGGTGTTTGCTAATTTCGTGGGGAGCTAGGAAGCCAAATGAGCGAACTGTCAGTTTCTAAGTTGTTTACGATGGCCAATTTACCATATTAACTCAGTTGACAAACCTAGTTTTCTTTAGAAACTAAATCCCTTTATCCTTCATTTCATAAGTATAGGAAATCATATGAATTTGCTCGTGTATTTCATTATTTATGAGCATGAGTGATGTTTTGAAACGATCCGTAGGCCAGTGCAATTTGAGAACTTTCAGAATATCATGAGTGACTATAAATCACAAAATACACAAGCAAGTTCATACATGTACCATTTTTTATTTTATGTTATGCTCAACAGAATCTCCATTCCTATTTTTCCATAGCAACTTCCGTATTTGCACTCTATGATCTATTTTTGTATTTGTTATTGACCAATCGGAAATGTGATATTCTAATGAGTACATAAATTAACCCATTCACTCCTCAAACGCCCTAGGACGCCCCCACTGACGAGTAAAATCGTCTGGCGTTAGATAGAGTAAAATCTATCAAGTCACACTCTTCAGGAGTCAATGGGTTAAGACAGCTTACTGCTTGCCATATTAAATGCCCATCCCAATCTCATACTTTACCACTTATATAATGAAGCATATGACAAGTATTAACCCCTGTAAAAGAAATGGAGCTCTTTTGCAGGAATCAAAACAATGACTGAGTATCCCCTGGTCACCACCACAAAAACCAAAAATCACTGGCCACCAACAAAAATATAAGTATTTGTATGGGAATCCCGATAAAAGACTTGAGAGGATAATTGTACAAAAAAATTCTTAATTAAAAAGCCTAACCTTATTGACATTGTGGGTTGGTTCCTTCCTGTGTGTTTTTTTTCCAGATTCAATGCGATTTGAGCAATCTTCAATCCCTCGGTTGTCAACAGTATTATTAAATAACCAAGGCTGTACAATCCATTCTCAGGAGTCAAATATTCCTAGGTAAAAATAATGTTCCCACGGTTACAATTCCATATCGGAATCAATTGACAAAGATTAAACTTTCATTTCAACCCACCAACAAAGCATTACATCCTTGCGAGCGACCTCAGGCAGTAGTTTGTCCAGTTGATGGGAACTAAAAACATTTTCGGAATGTGGATTTCTCAGCAATGTTGGACAGTTGAACTTTGTAACCGGCTTTGGGACCCTGCCTGTCTTAACAAACTGAGCCCTTACCGGGGTCCTAGACTGTAGTTGGTCAATGACACATTTTTTTAAAATGTCTTTTTGAAGTTTGTCAACACAAAGGAGGCGTGACTGTGATTGCACGAGGAAGACAATGCAGTCATGTTGGGACCCAGGGGGACAACAAAATGTGTCATTGACAAACTACAGGGCAGGGTTATAGAGCTGGTTACAAAGTTCAACCGTCCATCATTGCTGAGAAATGCACCTTCCGAAAATAATTTTGGTTCTGATCGAGTGGACAAACTACCACCTGAGGTTGCTCGCAGAGCTGCTGTTGCTTTCTTGGTGGGTTGAAATGAGAGTTTAATATTTGTCAATTGATTCTGATGTGGAATTGTAACTATGGGAACATTTTATCCAGGAATATTTGGTGGGCTCCTGAGAATAGAGTGTGCAGGCTTGGTTATTTTATAACAACGTTGACAACTGAGGGATTGAAAATGGCTCAAATCTTGTCAAATCTGGGGAAAAAAACACCCAGGAAAGAAGAGACCCACAATGACAATGAGACACTAGACATTTTAATGGAGAATCTTTCTGTTTAATTATCTTCTCAAGTCTTTTATTGGGATTCCCATACAAATCGATCCCCTATATTTTTGTTGGCTTTCCCCTTACTCTGAGCTTGGGGTGCCTGTGGTCCTCCAGGGCTCAAAACAGTGGTTCAAATTTTGCATATAAGAAACACAAGCTATGCCTTATTAGTTTCCTCTATATAAAGAATATTAATGAGGAGTGTTTCATCAGGATATAAAGCTCATGCACATGGTGTTGTATTGGTGTCTTGATAGTTTTTTTTTTCAGGCTCATTAAACATTAATGAGTTTTTGAATGTCTTATAATACAGCACAAATGAAAGTGAATGCAACACCGCAGCCTCAGGCTGTCACACCCACTGGCCAGCAGATTGCAATCAGAAATGTTGCACAAATGCCAACAGCTCAGGGAATGAAATCTGTAGTCACAACTTCAGAAAGACCATTGCAAGGTTAGTTACAAGTTTTATGACCAAAAAATCAATGCTTATTTTTTGTTGGATTTCAAAACTAAACTAAACACTTTAAAATTAATCAACCAATATTTTAAGCCTTGATTTCAAAAAGACACCTGTTTATTTTAACTGGAACTTTCTTTTTTAATGGTCTGCCATTACTAACCTTAATTTCTTGAGGGAGCTGGGTCGAGGAGAAAGACTCACTAGTTTAAGAATGCAATGCGTGTGTACGCCACAGAATTAATATGCAGCACAGGAGTCTTGGGCTTTCAGACTTTTAAACTTGCGTTTTGCATATATACACTGAAATTTAACCTCCCTTTTCCTGGATCCACCAAGCCTCTGAGGTCCAATTGGTCAATTTTGAGTGAGAATAATAGCTGACCGTGAAATCCAAAAACTTACACTCAAAGTAAATGGCCTTTGGATAAAAATCAAAGCTCAAAATCTTGCCAGTCAGGTGTTCAGTGTAAACTGAAGAAAAAAAGGAAGTGCTTTTTTTTTTAATCACAGGGGCACTTTTAAAGTATAGAAACAAAAATTTTCAAATCTTTCTTACATCATTCAGAAATTTAAACCCAGATCAATCAATTATACAACATCGGGAACTATTGTTATTGGGAATCCTACATGTAAGGAACTTCTGAGGGAAGCTGGGATGCGTAATGTTTTGAAATACTGGTAACAAAAGAAAGGAGTTCATGGGCACACTCTACGAGTGCCAGACTGTTTAATTAGATAACATAATTTCTGACACTAATTTTTTTTTCACACTTAACTTCTTTGTAAATGATGTTAACCCATTCTCTCCTGAACCAACCCCCATTGACGAGTAAAATCATCTGGCGTTAGACAGAGTAAAATCTACATGTAAGAAAGTCTCACTCCTAGGAGTCAATGGGTTAATATCTCTTCATTTGTCACTGGTAATGAGACAACTTTGTTGGCTGTTAATGAATTGATATTTTCGTGGCAACGAGCCATCAGTTGAAGACCAATCACGTGCAATATTATGGCGTTTCATAACAAAGGAGGTTAAGGGGGCTCTTGCAATCAGAGTCAATTTTGCTGTGTAAACATTTTTTTTGCATGTTATCAAGTGACAGTAACTCAAGGCACCCCACAGACTGTGACACTTCAGAGAACACTGGTACCAAGCAAATCACCTGTGAATATGCCAATAACATTAGCACCATCAGGAACAGTGTCGGCAGCTGTGCCAACGGGTGGTCATGTGACAAACATTGCTCCAGCTCCGGTCGCAGCAGGTGCCTCCAAGGGACTTCACAGTACAAGTCAAGGAGCAGGTGACAGCTGAGTGATTATTGAACAGAACAGCCCTAAGGCAAACATTTTTATGCATTTGCAAATGGCTTGAACCCAAGAATTCATCAAAACTTGATTGTCTTACCTGGATGATCTTTGACCTTAATTTTGTATACAAATGCTGGTTGATGCAGTTCTTGTCAAAGACCCGCATTTTACCGCTGCTCACGAGGAACCGACTAGAACTCAAATCCCATCTGGAACTCGGATTTTTTCAGTGTTTCCAATGGATTCAATTTAAATGTCATGTACTGTATGTATAGACCCATTTCAGTAATTCCCAATCTGGAGGACAAAACAATGGTTGTTCTCTCCCCTGAGAGAAACAAACCTTTCAAATGCAAAACAATCTTATTGTTTTGTCTAGATTGGGTACAAATAACCTTTCTAATTGGATAAAGTAATAAATTAATGTAAAATGTTATTTAAATTATCTTAAAACTACTCTCCTATTCAAGAATACTTTCTCGGGAGCTTATTCCATTGTATATTTGCTCAAGGAAAGAGGCTTAGCATTAGCATGTTGATTGCATTTTTAATTAGCCAATGTCGAAAATACCATAATACTCTTTGTTTGTCCCCCCAAAATTTTGCATAACCATTGTTTTTATGTTCTCTCGAGGCCTGCTCGTAATGGTCCCAAGAGAAACTGGAAACAATGCCGATGCAAAATTTTGGAGGGACAAACAAAGAGTGCAATGGTGTTTTTGAACAACTATTCACCTAAGTGGAGGTGGCTAGTGGTGGATATTTCCCGAGTGGCGAAGCGGCGAGGTTAATAGCCGCCACTAGCCACCTACACTGAAGTGAATAGTTGTTTTAGTATATACTAAAACAGTGAGATAATTTAGCACAAAAAGATGATTTTAACTCATATTACTCCAAAGATTACTGTATTTTCGGGCTCAAATCCCAAATCCTGCGGGCACAAATCCTGCGCGAGTTGCTCGAAGGTGAATAGCAATGTGAATATCGTGAATCAGGGCGCGCTATCCACTGTTTTAGCATACACTAATATGTCTTAAATATAATTTGGAGTTGCCACACCTTGAGGCACAAGTAAAAAGAATTTTCAATAAGATATCTCTCTCTCTCAAAGTCAACAGCCTAGACTTAAACTTATTTTATCTTCCCTGACCAGTAATCTGGGCATGCGGAAAACCTCGTACAGTAACTGTTCGAAATTACATGTATAAGCAAGTGAGTTTGAGCTTTAAACGGACTGGCTTGTACAAACGGCTTACTACCTCTTTGATTTTCGGATAAGAACGATAAATCGTTGGCCTCGTCTCAGAACCCTTCAATGTAGGTTTACCAGTTTCAGCATTTGGACTTCTTCTTTGGACGGTGTGTTTGGCGCGTTTCGAAGCTGCAAGGCTGATAAAAATATGTTTAAAATAGCATTTTAGCAGATACTTGACAATTTTAATGTGAATCTCCGTAAAAACAAAGGATTTCTATTAAACTTATATTTCTTCCGGAATAAGAATACGTGGAGTGATGATTTAAAACGGTATGTCTGGCGTTTTGAAGCAACAAGGATAATAAATATATGTTAACAACTGCCTCGCAAAGTGGAGGTTGGGTGTCTGAGACATCCAGGAGCTTCCACTATTGACAGCCAGCTCCCAGATGGAGACCGCTCCCGTGGCTGGCAAATCCCACGCGGAGGGAGAAAGCAGGCACCCGTCACACTGATAAAACAGTGGAAAGAAAGGGAGGGACAGGGGAGGGGAGACAGCCTCCAAAGAGTCCCCACGCTCAGGAAAACGCTAACGCTCAGAAAACGCTGACTAAAACGCCAACAAAACTGCTACAACGCCCTATGGACCAAGAACACGAAGAATCCTGGCACATGCGCATATCTAACAAACCTCTAACCGCGAGAGTAAAACTTGTGTTCCTAGTTGTTAACTCCGTTAAATTGCATTTAACTGCATTTTAAAATATCAGTTTAGCAGGTGTTTGACCATTTTAATGGGAATCTCCGTAAAAGCGAAGGATTTCTAACTTCTATTCCAAGTATTCCTATTCCGGAATACGGTCAAGCCAACGCACCCTTAGTCTTGGGATCTCTAGGATGCGTTTGATTGACCGTATTCCGGAATAGGAATATATGGAATATAAGTTAGAAATCGTTCATTTTTACGGAGATTCGTATTAAAATTTTCAAACTCTCGCTAAAATGCTAGTCCAAACATTTCTTCACCATCCTTTTTGCTTCAAAACGCCAGACGTACCGTTTCAAATCATCACTCCCCGTATTCTTATTCCGGAATAGGTTCAAATCGAACGCACCCGTAACGTCCCACAGAGTTTATGAACATTGAAGGGTTGTGAGACGGGGACTACGGTTTATGGTCCTTGTTCGACAAGACTAGAAAGTCTAACTATTTGGGGATGTAATAACAGCACTTTCTCCTCAGGTATTCTAAGACCGTGAGTGTTGGTTCGACCAGAGTCGAACTTGCGACCTCCCGCATGGCAGCCCGATGCTCAACCAAACTGAGCCACCGGTGCGCGCTGTAAATTTTGTTCATAACCCTGTGGGACGAAAAGGAACCCACACAGAATTCGCAACGAGTGGCTCGGGCGTGGAGTTTACGGTATTGTTGTCTGTCCTCTGTGGTACATCATGGTTGGAAGGGTAAACGCTCGAAGATATTAGCTAAACCAAACTACTCTAAAATCCGAGGTTAAATAAAAATATGATGATGATTTTAGTATAAGTTATCAGGAATCTTCTGTGATATCAAAAAGCTTGGTATTTGATTCCTCAATTACTTTTTTTTTCCCAGCAGCATCCTTAAGAGTGGAGACCAGCAGTCCTGAACAAACGCAAATTCTGACAAAACGACGTTTGCAAGATCTTTTACGTGAGATCGATCCTCGGGAACAAATGGATGATGATGTTGAAGATGTGAGCGCAAACGGCTGTCCTACTATGAGCTTGTTTCTTTATTCATTCAGTGCCGCCTCCTATGCGAAGCTAATATATTTTAGGAGTCAGGACTTGCGAGCTTTAAAACGAAAGTTGTGATTAAGCGTGGGAACGATTAACGCATCACTCGTTACTTCTCGGCTGTTACCCTCGTAAGGTTTTTGAACAAGTTCTGCATTTTCACCTCAAGAAGACTTCCTCATTCTTCTTTTCTTTCACTATTTCGACTCAGTTGCCTCTCTATTCAGCGTGTTTTGATCACGTGTCATGAAATCAAAATAAAAATCTAATAAGCTGTCAGAATTTAAACAGAATGAACTTTGAACTTGAACTTTATTCAAGTGTGAACTGTATTTATAGCGAGTTTTAATCGAGTGTCGTAAAACCAAAACCAAAGTAATTACTTTGGTCAATCAAAAAGGACGGAGCCAATCCTGTAAACCAATCAAACTCGAAGTACATGTAAGTACACGTAACCGACACAAAGCGCGGGAAAATGTGCACGCGCGAACCACGATGGGTTTTGGTTTCACTTCTGATTGGTTGAAAAACTGGAGTACCTGTACACAGAGGAAAACGTCTTTTAGCAGAGTACAGAACCATAAAAAAACTCAACCCACATGTTACGCCAAGTCTATGGGCGTCGTACGCGGGCCATAGTGGTGAGAAGGCGAATTGTATCACCACTGAGCTATTCCCGCTCCCCATACTTTTTGTAGTCGCTAAAAAGTGCGGGAAATCGCGCGTGGACAAGCAGCTTTTGGGTTTGTTTCTAATTGGCTGAAAAATACTATGCTCAGTGGATTCTTGTGCAATCATCAATCTTTATGAAGCCTACCGGTAAAAAAATTACTTTCGTTCTTCTTTGTTCTGTTGATTATGTCCTAAACTGTTTCTTTTTCTTTGTCTTTGTAGCTTTTGCTGCAAATTGCAGATGATTTTATCGAGAGTGTAGTGACAGCGTCCTGTCAGATTGCAAAGCATCGGAAATCCAACACCTTGGAAGTGCGAGACGTACAACTGCATCTCGGTTGGTATCGTTTCTTCGCAATGAAAACAGTTAAAATTTCTTCCGAAGAAAGGCTAGTGAGGATGATTAGCACAAAGACAAAATATTAATTTATTGGCCGCCATTTATGGATACGGTCTATACAAATAAATAAATAAATAAATAAATGTTTTGAAAGAAAATTCGCACAGAGCGGGATTTTAACACGTTTCTAGTCGGGTGTGATAACCAGTACACCACCAGGACAACCATGCTGGCAACACAGCCATCGAATAGGTGATTTACGAGGTTAGGGCCTGGGCCTCCTGAGAAATTTTCTTTCAAGGTGACAAGGTAGGGGAGCCTAAAACTCCGCTTGAAACCCAACTAAGGATCAAGTTAATGATACACGACGGTAGTCAACTTAGCGGTTGACAAGAAAGGACAATTGGGCTTTGGTCGGACATGATTAAATTTTGTCCGGCCACTGTCCGATGACCGACTGTTATTTGCAGCCCTGGGTTTTTCGATCTGTAGTAGTACGTATCGGTTGTAGCTGTTTAGACCAAAAGCTGTACGTGTTTGGATTATCATTTTCACGTGTACCGATTTTGTCTTTATAGAACGGTGTTGGAATATGTGGATCCCAGGATTTGGTAGCGATGAACTTCGACCTTTCAAGAAGCAAGCTACAACAGAGGCTCACAAACAGGTTTGTTGCGTTGTGGCTAAGTCTTTTTGAAGTGTATATGTTTATTACTGTGGTTTTGTTTGTTCATTGCACCAGCCGCTGTTCAACGGAAATAGAGACTGTATGTATGTGTTTTTTTTCTTCTTCGTGGTTTGCCGCACCGCTCTGTAGTCGAAGATTATTCCCAACCCGAAACGAAAGTAATAACATTTGTCGCATAATTCTCCCCTCCCATTCGGTTTCAAACGTTTCTGTGGATAAGACAGTCTTGGGGAACTGCAGATCGTGGATTCTGCGAAACAGAGAGAAAATTAACAACTCTTAGCTCGAGGCCTTGTAATGTCATACACCTTATTCCAAAATGGCCGCTATTTTAGTATTCTTTTGTTGAGATAGGACGAAGCTCTTTACAACCTCTAATTTCATTGGAACCCTTTGGGACATTGCTCTATTGTTTTTATAGTCAGGGTCCATTGTTTGTTTTGTATCGTTCTTTGTGCCCATTGTTTTCTGAACCAATCCCGAGAGCCGTTGTAATGGCTACGTACTGACCCCATTTTGTTTGGTTGCATCCTTTTGGCCTCGTTCAAGGTTAATTATTTTTTTGAATTTTACGTTTGAAAGCGTGGTCAAAAGGGCTAATTTGCAAGGAAACAAAAAATACTAAAATGGCGACCATTTTGGATTAAGGTGTATGATCACATTAGTACATGTAGTGGGTTTAGGCTCGCAAAAGACGTGAGAGAACGTCTTTAACAAAATCTTTCCTTCAATTGGTAAATTTTATCGACAGAAGGGCAAAGTTTTGACTTTCAAAAAATATGTGGTAAGGCTGTTTGTGAAAGGTCTGTACAGCAGCAGACTTGGGAAATATCGAAACACGATTTTGAAACGAAACTGTTTTCTATTTTCTTCAGATTAAAAACGTTAACTGCTTGCTATTTTGTTTCCTTGCAGAGGCTTGCATTAATTCGAAAATCAATGAAGAAATAGCATGGATGGTTATTTAGAGAGAAGATACTCTAATTTATTTTGACGGAGGAATTCTTATTTATACAATGCTGTTAGTGATAGAATATTTTGCTTTCGTTACATTGTAAGGAAGCTACATAGAACGATAAACCTGGCGCTCAAACGGAAAGGTGAAGAGTAGTTAAAACGAAAAAATATCTGTAACGTTTTTATGCTCTCCACGGAACCACGCTTTCAACCTCAATAGTTTTCAAGCCTGCAGATGATTGTGGCAGACAACGAAGTGAACATTTCGGGGAAACTTTGTTTACGTTTTTTTCGTCATTAGTACAAGGCTATCGTTTTGTAATCAGTCAGCTAAGAAAAAGCACTGAATATTTAAACTGCATTACGTAATAAGCATTTTTTTAAAATTTGAACGCGATATTCCAGATGATTTCTGAGCAATTCAAAACTTCACTAAGAACGCATCGCATCATTAGAGGTTTTGCCACTCAAGAACGTATCAGGTTTTGATGGCAAATTACTGTCTTGTTAGAGCGGCTTTTAATTGAATGTCGAAAGTAATTAACGAATAGCATTGGGTTTTTGCATTACCTCACTCAGTGATTGGTTTAAAGTTCTCGCGCCATTTTTTCAACCAATCAGAAGTGTCGGCTGCTTCTAATTACTTCGAGTTTTGATTGGTTTAGTGGATTGTCTCCGTCCTTTTGGATTGGCCAAAGTAATTACTTTGGTTTTGGTTTTACGACACTCGATTGAAAATCGCTCTATCAAAGCTTAAGGGCTTAAAATTGGAGGTTTAGCTTAGTTTAGCAAGTTCTTTAATCCTTTCAAGTCGATTTGTGAACAGCACGATGTCCTCTGTGAGTCAACTCTTATGTTAATGAAACCTAATGTAAGCTAGCCGTCGTGGTTTTTTACAGCGGTTATCAGTCACACGCACCACTCAACGACATTTTTTTCATATTTCGAAAGTAAAATTTAGGTGGACGTCAGTCAAGGGTACGTTCGATTGACCGTATTCCGGAATAAGAATACATGGAATATAAGTTAGAAATCCTTCGTTTTTACGGAGATTCATATTAAAATTGTCAAACATCCGCTAAAATGCTATTTTAAACATATTTTTATTATCCTTGCTACTTGGAAACGCGCCAAACATACGGTTTTAATCATCACTCCACTTATTCTTATTCCGGAATAGGGTCAATCGAATGCCCCCCAAATGTTCCCATGATGAATTCAATGCCGCCAAGAAAACAGGACTATTGTCATGGAAACATTTGATTGACGTCCACCTAAATTTTACTTTCGAAGGATAAAAAAATGTCGGTGAGGGGTGCGTGTGACTGATAACCGCTGTAAGAAACCACGATGGCTACGGCGACGAAACGTCACTTCAAAATATGAGCTTGAGCAATCTCAAGTATTTCACGATTATTCAGTCTTATTTACGTTGTACAATATGGGTGAAGTATCCTATAATAATAACTGAATTGGTACCGACGGAGTTTGAAGTAATTTACTGATGTATACCCACGCTGTGGTCAAAACCTTGAAACTGGTCATTTCAAGTAGTTGTTTCGACGAGTACGGGAAAGCGCACCACGCTTGGAATTTAATTTAATTTAATTTTCTCTTATTAATCATATGCACTGAGACCTTCACACGTACATTTCACTATATTATGAACTCACCTAAAGTTTTTTATTTGAATTTGAGAATGATGGCATGGAGCCGTCGAAACGTCATTCTTTTATATTGCTGCTTTTTATTCTTAAATACGGGAAAGAAGCGTACAAAAATGTGTTCCACGTGTGTAGGAAGATCATTTTTCTTTTTTTAACTAATAAAATCACTGCTTTTTTGCGTTGTCGTTGCCATAGCCGTATTCGTTTCTTAAACTCACTAGTGTTGGACATGGCAAACGAAAACCAGGTTGAGGGTTGTCCAAGACACCCGAACTGAGTCGGATCATCCAAGAGTAGGCGGATGCCGTAGAATGATGGAACACAAGAGGAGGAAAAGCTGTAACTTCTAGACTCTCGCGTCTTTTAGGGTTGGCATGAGGGCGTACTTGAATACACCTTAAAGGAACAGAGTTACAATCAAATTTGAAGTGGGTCTATCATTTTGAGAAAATAACAAGTACCGCAAATCACTCTTTGGCCGGTTTTTTTTTACGACAAAATATCTCCAGATGTCCTAATATTGTCAAAGAGAAGGCATATCGGGTATATAGTACGTCCACATATTGGAGCACCCGCTGCCTGGGCCGGGAACACCACCTGGTTGAAGACATAAAATCAATTGAAAATGTTCAGAGGCAGGCAGAGAAGCCACTATACAAGGGGGAAAGGAGCTGTAACTCGCTCGCTAAAGAAGATAACTTTATTTAACGAGGGTAAAACACTTCACAGTCAGAACTGATAAACTAGTGGCCCTTATACTATACATAAAATCTAACAAATAAAATGACTAAATACTAAGATAGAATTGACTTAAGAAATAGAGAAATGGTCGAGTCCTATGTATGATTCCTTAAGATATATAATTTACATTATTTTTCTTAAAAAGCTTTACATTCTGACTAGATCTGATATTAACAGGGAGCTTGTTCCCCACTCTTTCACTGCCACGACTGCAAAATAAAGTCCTTCCTCCCTTTGTTTCACGCGAGTATTTCAGGCATCTCGATCAGGGTTATGCTTCCATGCCTCGACTGCCTCGTAGAAATATCACTAATCTGTGTCAATGTATTGGAGAGATACTCAGGGCGTTGGCCATTATGGCATTTAAACACTAGGCATAACTTGATTACATTATCGTCATAAAATAGCAACCATTCCAATTTCTTAAAAAACTTAATTGTCCTCTCCTCTTTTGTTTTGACTCCGAGAATTACTCTTGCGGCTCTTTTTTACAACCTAAACACCCTTCTTATATTATTAGTGGAGGTCGACTCCCGGATTAAGCTACCGTACATCAAGAAGCCTTTAAGAAACGGCGACGGCTACGACCACGACAACGCCACAAAACAGTAATATCATTGGTTAAAAGAGCATAAATAATCGTGCTGCACGTGCTGCGGTCATCTGCATAACGACGACGTGAAATCACCAAATTTGAGGTTTTGGCGAGAGCGTAAGCATGCAACAGAGAATCCTTCATTCTCTATTTTAACTTTGAAACCGCTCGTACCAATTTATTTTTAGGATACTTTGCCCACATTGTACGACGCGAACTAGACCAGAGTTAACTCTGACTAGACTGAATAATCGCGAAAGACTTAGGATAGAGCCAAGTTATATTTTGAGGTGACGTTTTCGTCGACCGTCGCCTTCGTAGATCTTAAAAGGGAGCTTACGAAACGAGGACGACGACGGCTACGACGACTTCATTTAAAAATACGAGTTCGCGTTATTCATCACTACGAAACTATTTCATGTCGTTTCACGTTAAAAATGTGTAGTAACCGTCGAGGAATTAAACTGGTATGAGTGGGTTGGAAGCGTAGAGAGAGAACTGAAAATTCATCGTCATGTGCTGACGTCCTCCACAGAACCTTGAATTTGGTCATTTCACGTCGTCATTTGGGAGATGAAGGCAAAGAAATGTACCAAAATGTAAAACGCACGTGCAGGGCCATTGTTTTTGCTCACTAAACCTATTGTTTTGTAGCGTCGTCGTTGCCGTCGGCGTCGTCGTTTCGTAAGCTCCCTTTTAAAGCAAAGCGACTGCTACGGCTACGGCTACGGCTACGGCAAACGCCACAAAGAAAGCAAAAATATCATTGGTTAAATAAGGAAAAATAATCGTGCTGCACGTGCAACACGAATTTCCGTGCATTTTTTGCCGCACTCCACAAAACAAAAACGTGAAATCACCAAATTTTATGTTTTGACGACAACGTGAGCATAAGAAAATGAGACATTCATTTTCTGTTTTGACTTTAAAACCGTTCGTACCCATCCAGTTACACGATAGTTCGCCTGAATTGTACAAGGTGAACTAGAAGGAATAATCGGGAAATACTTACGTTAGCGCTAAGTTATATTTTGAAATGACGTTTTCGTTGCCGTAGCCGTCGTGTCTGCTTAAACTCTCTATTAATCTCTTAGCGCGGACGAATTCAAGAATTTTAGGCCGGCCCCGGCCCAGGCAAGGTTAAGGGTACCTTCTCAGTCAGGGGTTTGCTCTGTCTCTTCCGGTGGATCGACCTGTTTAAGTGCATGCTCCTGCTGTTCTTCCCGGCCTCTTGCTGCCTTTGCACGTCAATATGCAGGGGAGCCTTTCTAACTGGCATTTTGCATTCTGCATCACCCGTTTTCCGTTCTCCACTTGGACCAGCTCAAAGGTATCACTTCCTTTTTGCTTCAGAATTACATACTTGATCCCAATGAATCAACTTCCCTTTGATCAAGGTTGCCAGATATACAGCATCTCCCACTACCAGATCATGATGTCGAGCCCTTCGTTCCTATCAGCATAAGCACGTAGTTTTTCTTGATAGCGTCTGTACCTTTCTTCCGGGACGATGCCTTTTTCCGGCTCTAGCACCACTGGTAACTTGGTTGCGATTTCTCCATTCAACGTCAGCTTTGCAGGTGTCATACCAGTCCCGGCATGAGGAGTGGATCTGTAGACTTGTAGAATATCAGGCAGAGCCTCGGTCCACAAGAAGCCATCAAGTTCTGCTGCGCGATTGCTGTATTCCAGGTATCGATAGAATCTTTCCACCTGTCCATTTGCCTTCGGGAAGTACAGAGACGTCATACAGTGTTGAATTTCATTTAATTTGAGAAAGCTTTCAAACTCCTCTGACGTGAACTGGGGTCCATTGTCAGAGAGCAGTGCCTTCGGGTTTCCACAACGAGCAAAAACCTCGGTGAGCACAGAGATAATCTTCTGACTGGTGGTACTCTTTAGGATCGTTGCCCCTGACAATTTGCTCCTGTAGTCTACTAAGATAAGAATGAAAATTTGTCCAGGGAATGGTCCAACCAGATCAATTGCACATTTGTTCCAGCAATGTTCAGATAAGGGTGTAGGCTTGCATGGGGTATCTCGGCGTAGTGGTTGCAATCGTACACAAGTTTCACATTTACGGCAGAACTGTTTGCGGTATGCGGGAATTTGCAGCTCGGTTAATGTGACCATGATCTTGTTTACGCTATTCGGAAAAGTAAGACACCTAGATCAAAGGTGCGCGAGTTTGTCTACAGAGGTATGAAGAATTTCAAAGGAAGTGAGTTCCTCGACGACTTAGGGCGTGTCCCATGGGACTCGGCATATGCCTTTGACGATGTTAACGACCTTTGGGACCATTGGGGTACTCTTTATTGTCAAGTGTTGGAGTCGCACGCTCCTGTAAAGAAAAAACGCGTCCGAAGGGAACAGCTTCCCTGGATAACACCACAGTTAGAGCGTGAAAATTTCCCTCTGCAATCATCTGTTTAAAATACACGCTAAAAATCCTTCTTATTCATCCTGGGAGGCCTTTCGCAAACAGAGAAATAAAGTGACATGGCTAAAACGGAGGGGAATGAAGTCGTTTTGCATGGATGCCTCTATTAATACTAAACATCATGGAGAGTTTTGGAGGAAAATTAAGCCTTTGCACCCTAGTAAGGCGAAATCACGTTCACAGATCGATTAGTTGGAGGATGAGCAGTTGATAAAGATCCTCTGCAGGTTGCAAAAGCTTTTAACGACTACTTTTGTGAGGTTGCTGAGTTCGATGGCAACAGGATGGGTATCGAGGACTTCACTGGCCACCCAAGTATCATGAGCATTAGCGAGAAGGCAAAAATAGAGCGGCGTTTAATTTTCATACAGTAAACTGTGAATACATCATGGAAATTCTGGATAAGCTTAACCCAAGGAAGGCAGTCGGTTGTGACAATATATCACAACGACTGCTGCGCATATCTGCCCCGGTCATCTCGCAACCGCTGACCACTCTGATTAATTATTTTATTGAACATCGCGTATGGCCAGCGGTGTGGAAGTGTAGTGATGTCTCTCCAATTTATAAGAAATCTGATGAGACAGATAAAGCGAATTATCGTCCTGTGTCAGTTTTAACTGCATTGTCTAAGGTGCACGAGAGGGTCATGTTTGATCAGTTATACAGTCTACTTTGTTACATATTGTCCCCGAACCAGTCTGGCTATCTAAAGGGTCATTCTTGCTGTACATAACTACTGAAAATGGTCAAAGATTGGAGATAAAGTCTTAATAATAGAGAAGGCGTGGCCGCTGTGGCCGTTGACTTGAGCAAGGTCTTTGATTCTGTCTGCCACTCGTTGTTGCTTGCCAAGTTGAAAGCTTTATGGGCTATCGGATGGGGACATTTCCCTGATGAGTTCTTATCTCCGCGGAAGGAAGCAGAGAGTCAAGCTCGATAATGTGTATTCCCGGTGGAGATCAATCAACAAAGGACTCCCACAAGGGTCTCTGCTAAGTGCGCTATTATTTAATGTATATATGAACGATCTAAGTTACTTTGTAAAGGACACTTCTTTTAGACTATATGCAGATGACACGACCGCATACGCCTCCGATGCATCTCCTCTAGTCCTTGAATACTTAATTAATTCTGACTTGGAGATTGTATCGAATTGGTTTCAACAGAATCATTTACGTGTAAATGTTAGGTTAGTAAGACCCAGGCCATGGCGGTTGGTCCTTCATTGTATCGTTATGATTTTCATCTAGATAATATCACTGTCGAAACAACAGATAGTCTAAAGATCCTGGGAGTAATCGTGGATAGCAAGCTGTCCTTCAAGCCACACATATCAGAGCAGTTGCGGCTTGCACTTAAGAATCTGCTTTGCGCAAGGTGCGCAAGTTCATCCTTTAGACTACTATGATAAGTTTATATCTGGCGTACATATTGCCAGTTTTAGAGTACTGTAGCCCTTTATTACTAGGAATCTCTGATGGGCTGAATAACAAGCTAGAAGATACAAATTATTATATACTAAGAACTATTCTAGGTTTGTCAAAATCAACGGAATATAGCTATCTTTTAAATATAGGACATTTACAAACATTACAAGCCCTAGTGCTTCTGTATAACTCTTCAATGTCCGAGTCCATTCCAGGCCAAAACAGGCCGGCACGTAGACGCTTCTTGGAGCGGACAATGCCTTGATGTGCTTCATGTCACAGTGCCAGCTTTAGAGCCTTCTTCCTCAACTGAGCTGGCACGCAAATACGACGACCACGCCACAATAAGCCTTAAGCATAAGTCAATTTATCCTTCAGCGGTTTCCATTGTCTTAAGCTTTCATCCGACTTGTTCCATCCCTCGTTAACGGCGATCACTATACTTTTGTAATTCTGTGTCTTTCTTTCTAGCCTCTTGGATCTCCTCAATGGATAGAAATGTACTGCCCTTTTTGACAAAGTTCACATGCTCCTCCACAAACTTTACTTCAGTTGCTGGAGAGGTCACTGGAAATCTGGACAAACCATCAGCAATATTTCCAGTCTCTGGTTCATATATGAGGTTAAAGTCATAGTCTTGAGCCCGCAATGCAATCCTCTTCAGTCGAACCAACTAAGAACACAAAACAATGACTTGTGGTCTGTTTCTATGGTAACATGACGACCTTAGAGATACGTATGCATCTTTTGTAGTCCGTAAAGTACAGCTAAAGCTTCACGTTCAATCTGCGCATATCTTTTCTCCACATCTGTTAAGCTTCGTGATGCATAAGCAACCGGGCACATTTGATTATCTACTTCTTGAAGAAGCATACAACCCAGGCCGCAGGGGTTGGCATCAACTACTAACTTGATTTCTGCTTCCATTGAGTAGTGGGCTAAACACGGGGCCTTGGTTATCAGTTCCTTAATTCCTTCGTAGGCTGATTTCTCTGGTGTTGTCCACCTCCACGGTTTTTCCTTTTGTGTGAGCTTCCTAACCAGGTGATCTGGTGACGTAATTCAGGGGACTGGGGAAAAAACTTTTAACGCAGTATCCCACAACCGCACGCGGCCTTATTTTCGAATTCAACATGGCAGAGGCGACGTTAGATCTCGTCGGGTCTACTTGAGTGTTCATTCAGTAACAGGGAATGTGGTAGACCCGGAATGATCTGTTGAGTTTTGGCGATGGAAATACTGCAGGGAGTTTGGAAACAACACCTAAGGCCGCTCGCGGTTGTGGGATACGGCGTTAAGATTTTTCTTCCCAGTCCTCCAAATTACGTCACCAGATCACCTGGAGGGGGGCAATAACTGTTGCTAGATGAGGCACGTATTGTGTCAAGTATGTGATGCTACCAAGAAATGAGCGTAGTTGAGCTTGATCCTCTGGCAAGGATGCCTCGAGAATGGCTTTTACCTTCTCAGGGTCTGGTCGAACCCCATCAGCTGAAATAACATGTCCTAGGAATTTCAATTCGGACTCTCCCATAACACATTTCTTTGCATTCAGCCTAAGCCCCGAGGCCCGCAAGGTGTCCAACATGGCCCGTAGGTTCTTCCAGTGTTCTTCTGGGGTCGATCCGTACACAACGACATCATCAAAGTAGTTCAACACACCAGCCAGTCCTTCACATATTATGCTCATCACTCTTTGATACGCCTCTGGAGCTGACGCCAACCCAAATGGCAACCTTTAAAACTGGTAGACCTTTCCAGCCGCCATAAACGAAGTAATCTCTCTTGACCCCTTTGACAACCGTATTTGCCAATATGCTTTCCTCAGGTCCATTGTTGAAAACATCTTTGCTCCACTGAGTTGACGCAGCAGATCTTGGATCCGGGGAATCCGAAACCTTTCTCGTATTACAGCCTTATTTGCCTCTCTGAGATCTACACAGATTCTCAGCTCACATTGTAAACAATGTGTACTGGTGATAACCACGAAGCTCCACTTGCTTTTTCAAGCACATCTTCATGTTTCATTCTTTCAATTTCTTCTTATAGTCTTGATTTTAAAGATGCAGGCACTGATCGTTGTCTCTGGACTTTCGGAGGCACTTCCTTGTTGACACTGATATCATATTCATAGTTCTTGAACAATTCCAACTCATCTTTAAAGACATCTGCATACTCTTGTAAGATGCACTCCCTCTCATTTGATGGCCCGTCATCAACACGCATTTCTATAGCACAACCAGTGTTAATGATCATTTCTACTTGTTTACCATTAATTTCAACATCAATCCCAAAGTCTAGTCCCCCTTCCTTACTAGCAAAGTAAACGTATTCGTGGTGGTACTCATCTGTATCCTGGCATGTCTGCTGTACAGGCTTCACCTTGCGCTCCTCTCTCTCTGCATCATTTGATCTGCAGTATTTTGCGTAGTGTCCAATCTGTTTACATTTCCTACACTCAGCACCTTTAGCTCGGCATTTGTCATCATTAGGTAGATGATCATCCCTTCCACATCTAAAACAGTTCTTTGTTTTTCGAACTTGTTTATCTGATTCACATCAGATTTTTCTGGGAAACTTTGAGATTTCTCTCCTTCAAGTAGCAACGTATCCTATTTTTGCATTCTCTATCGCTCTTCCCAGCGTTTGGGCCTTCTTCAGTGTCAGGGTATCCCATTGCTGTAGACGATTTTCTCGTAAGTAACCATCGTAACACTTCTCTATAACTTAACCAAGAATATTTTCTTCTACAGCCTCTCCAAAGTCACAAGAAAGGCTCAGGGGTCTCAGTTCCGTAATAAATGTATCTAAAGTTTCATTTCCTTCTGTGATCGCTTCCTGAACTTGTATCTTTCAGCCCATTTGTACTTCTTTGGTCGAAAGTGTCCAGTCAACGTTACAGTCTCATCGTCATATTTCTCTTTACTTCCAGGCAGTCAGGAAAGCAAACGTTGCACTCCCGTCCTCGCTAAATGTACCAAAGTCGCCCTTTGTACAGTATCTTCTTCTTTTTTAAGTTTCGTAGCAATCCTGTAGTTTCCCAATTGCCTCCAGCCAGAGCTTCCACTCATCCACCAAATTCGTGGCTTCAAGGTTTACTGGAGGTAAAACAAACTTGTTGAAATTCATCCTTATATTTGCCGAAATATATATATGTTATTCACCGGCTGGGAGGTCCGTATAGGGAAAAACTGTGCCCGAGGTCTTGAGTACGGCCCGAGGCCGCAGGTCGAGGGACGTACTCAAGGCCGAGGGCACAGTTTTCCTCTATACGGACCGACCTAAGCCGGCGAATAATGTATTTATTTTTTCTGATTTTTTTGTCTGAAAATGAACATGGCAAACTGGTTTGCAAAAAGTCTTTCTACGTACTCTACGTCGCACTGTCACATTTGAAATTAACTTATAACTGAAAAAAGCGCTCCGTTTGCAAAGCTCAACGAAAAATGATAGATTGACGATAAAACAGAACTTCAAATATCTCTAGGTGCAATAAAAAAAACAAAAAACAAAAAACAAACGAAACATCTATATTTACTGGGTTGCCAAACCCAGTCGGAATCCCGGTTTCATTTCGTGGGTTTTTTTGTTATTTTTTTCCGTGTCGGGAAAATACTTGCCTGTCACACCCCTGCTAAGTGGTGTCTTTGTGCATAGAGTCTTCTTTGCGTATTTTGTTAGGTTTGAGGGGGCTGGGGTAATGCGTAGTTTGCTCTGCACAATTAACCTGTAATGGCGTCGAAAGTCATTGTAACGCGAGTGGCTTTTTAGTACATCTTAAAAGAAAATATACCCTCATGGAGCTCAGGAATGGAACGTCAAGACAGGCGGTGAAACATAAAGATCTGGAATCTTAAAAAAGCGACGAGCAATGGACTTCGACAGCGTGAATCTTTCGCCCGTCGAGCCGAAATCAAAATATGCTGTACTTCTAATATTTCGCCAAGGTGGTGTTACGTACAACACTGAAACCAAATGGAAATTTCTCTGGTAACTTTCGGGTTCAACAAAGACAGAGAAGGAATCGAACACCACAAGTAGATCTGTGATCTCTGTTGTGTGTCTCACAGTGTTTACTGAAGTCGCATCTATTTAAAGTTTGCCTGTTTGTCTGGCAAGTAACATTCATTTTGTACTCAACTCTGCAAAGGTTAAAAAAAAATGGAAATGTGGCAGTGAAAAATTACTTGAATGAAAGCTTGTCTCTTTTGTGCTTTATTATGTACGGTCAAGGTTCTTTCGAAAAGGGTTGAATGTGAACTGTCAGAAATTTATTTAATTGCGTATGCTTTGTGATTGTGTGTTTCGCTTGCACGCACGCAACTGAAATAGGAAGGGTTTCTTGCCTCTTATAGCAAATATGTTGCTTGTTTCAAGAAATGTTTCGGTGGAAAATATTTCAGTGAAATTTCCAGCTTTTGTAAATTTATCATGTTGTGTAATTTTCGAGCTTAGCAAATTTGCATACATGTTCTTAAATGTGATACGGGGAGAATTTTTGTGTTAACGCATAAGTCACGAAAATAAACAGGTCTGTTGGAAGCGTGCTTGAGTTTCAACAAAATGACCCCCAAAATCGGCAAAAGATTGTGACGCTGATGAATAATAAAGTAGCTGCTATTACCAAAACGATGGAATTACCTGGTGATAAATAACCTTGTCTTGGAGAGTAAATTTTTGATTTTCCAGAAACAATGGTCAACCTCTGAGAGTTGGGCGATTGTGATCTTTCTGTTGAATTTGCACATTTCTTGTCAAAATTTATAACAATCGAAAGAAAAAGAAAACTAACAAAAACAAAAACCCGGTAGCTTGGCATCATTTGATACAGATGCTTCACTGTTTCGCGAGTAAACATGCCGCGGTAACTTGATCACTGCGCCCGCTGAATTCGATGTGCGATTTACTCGGTGCAGCCAAACTTGTACAATTACAACAAAACAACTAAAATCTCCCAAACTGTTTTCCGCTGATGGTAACTTTTTATATTCGTGGTTCAAAATTAATGTTGTTTTCATGTCGTATATTTTGTTACCGATGGCAAAATATTTTATGCTCGATCGACCGTCCGGAAACTTCCTTCTGCTCTTCTTAAAAATTGTGTATCCATATTTATTTACTTTTACTTCAATATTTGTTTTGCATAAAGCAAGCTATCTTGGTTCGCATTTGATAGCATTAAAATAGAATTTTCGGTCCTATGCTTGTGTTAGTGAGTGGTATATTTCTTAGGTCGCTCAGCTTTCAACTTTTGTTTACAAAGCTGTCAGATGCTGTCAGTGCACGCTTACACTTGTGATGGAAAGAAGTTGCATGATCAACATGTCAGCCCAGAAGCCAATGTTTCTCGATTCCCTTTTATTTTCTTCAGTCTCTCTGGGTTCAGTACTTTGCTAGTAACCACATGTTTTCTCAAGGGGCTATTTATCTAAGACTTCTACCATGGCGCTACAATGATAGACAATACCAAAACAATATCGTGTAATGTTAGACCTACATATTACGCAGAGACAACTGTCAACATGTCATCCCAGAAGACAATGTTTTTCACTTCCCATTTATTTTCTTCAATCTTTCTGGGCTCAGTACTTTGCTAGTAACCACATGTCTTCTCAGGCTATTTACCGAAGACTCCTACCATGGCACTACAATGATAGACAATACCAAAACAATATCGTGTACTGTTAGAGCTACAGATTACGCAAGGACAACTTGAATCTCCTGGAAGACAACACACAGCTCAGTTGACATTATGGAATAAATCGCTGTGTTACTTCACTACCACACGTAAGCAATGCGTGTCAATTTTTTTTAAAGAGGACAGGAATTTCTTCTTTCTGACAAATGATTAATTAATAGGCCGGTAGCCAGGTTTTTAACCTCAGAAAAGGATCTGTTTCGTCGTGCGAACGTGTGAGGACCTGTGAGCCAAAGGGCCTCTGCTGGTATGACTTCTGGTATGATCAAAAATAAGACACAAACAGCAGTGATAAACATATTGAACTTGTTCATTTTAACTATGACTTGACGTTTCGTATGTGCTCTACATACATTTTCAAAAGTAACCGTTGAAATTTAAAACAGCTATTTATATATAACAAAGCGGATGAGGGGACTGGAACCTAGATTAAGCAAATACTTAACAGTAAAATATATAATAATAATAATTATAATATTAATAAAAACAGAAAAGATTAATAAAGCATCAGCATTTCACTTCCGACGTTGACGTTGAAAGCTGGCTCAAGTTCTTGAATAAAGAAGGTCTCTTTTATTTTACAATGATAGTCAGTTTTTCCCTTCGCTAAAATATCAAAATGATCCCACTTGATGTTATGTCCAGTGGCCTTGACGTGGTCAGCAATGGCTGAAGTATTGTCATTTTTAGCTAGGGCCTTAAAATGTTCGGTTTTTCTATCGTGAATCCGCCGTTTAGTTTTACCGATGTAAAAACCATTACAATCCCAACAATTTGCTCTGTAAATAACTCTGGATTGTTGTGAACGATTAATACGGTCCTTGTAAGGAAAAAAAGATTTTATACATCGAGTGGTATGACTTCTGGTATGACTTCTGAGTGACCCCCCCCCCCCCCCAACTTGAAAAAAAATGCGTGGAACGCTGCACGTACCACAGGCAACCCAGTGTACCCTCACGGAGGGTCTAGTTCATTGCAAGCACAGAGAAATGAGCTAAACAAACTAAACCATAGTGCCGTTAAAACGAGAGAAAATAATGTGAAAAATTCGAACAAACAGGCGAATAATTTTCTACGTATTAAAATGCTTTGTCTTTAAGTTGTTGAAAACGAAACGAAAGTTCTTAAAACAGGAGGCATAAATTTAGTGAAAAATACGCAAACATCTGTCTCTGCTTTCATATCTTATTATTTCAAGGATTCATCTTTGTTCTTCGTCAAGTTCTTCAGAAATCAGTGCAAAACTTAGAAAACTACACAAGAAAAACTTGTTGACATTAGTTGACAGCGTTACGATTTGTTTGACTATTTTAGCGACGAATCCGTCTTTTCATTGATGAAACAAAATAGAACAAGATTATAAAATAGAACTGCAAAGAAAATAACGGATATCAACCGAAAAAGTGAGCTCAAAGGACTTCTCTGCAGTTAGTCGTTTTAGTTAAACGGCATATCCAACAGTTCACGAAAAACAACAACGCGAAAAACCACTCGTTGCGATGTGTTTGTTTGCCTATTTTAGCTAGGAATCCGTATATTCTTAAATGAAGCAATATAAAACGAGAGTAGAGAATAGAACTCCAAAGAAAAACAACGGATGTCAACCGAAAAGCCTAGTTCAAAAAGTTGTTTTAACTTCAGCGGCGTGTCAACAGTGCAAGAAACCCACCAACTAGAAAACAGCAAACCAGCAAAGTCCTGTCAGCAAAACCATGCGAATACTCGCTTTTTTTTAAGAATAACCAGGTCTTTTATTCCATTGCTGATGTTTTTCCTTCTCTCTG
>NC_090871.1:2833517-2836017 GCF_036669935.1 Montipora foliosa
TTTGCAAATAAACGACGTAACAACGCTTTGTTTTGACTGCATCTTTATTTCTTGTATTCAGATTAAATCATCATAAAATGCATCTATACATCTGGTTACTCTAGTGGACAGTGTCTGTTACCCAAACCGCATTACTTAGTTAACCAGTCAGAAATCCATTCATTAGGCCTAAATACCAACCCAATTTATGACCCCAACCCTAAACTTCTGAAAACAAACGACAACCCTAAACTCAAATCGACGCAGTCCTTAGGCTTAAATGCACTACGGTGACCACTACGCACACTTTCTGTTTGAAGCTAATCATTCAAAGGCCCTTCTAAAACCAAAAATTAGAAAAAAAAAAAAGGATTGCTATGAAAAGGAAAGGAACTTTGGAGGGACACTGTAAACTGAAATAAATTTGCAAATCAATTCAAATGTTGGGTTTTGGGGAGAGGAGAAACCAGAGTACACGGAGAAACATCTCCGAGAAGAGCACAGAACCAACAAAGTCAATCCATATATGGCACCGAGTCTGGGAATCGAACCCAGACCACATTGGTGAGAGGCAAGTGCTCTCACCACTGCGCTATCCCTGCGCCCCAGTTTCCAAAACTGAATTAGTTTGAAAGAAATAAACCGGTTTAAGAAAATTTAGACCGAAAATTAAATTAAAGCACAACATATACATCTTACCTAAATACTGCTTTTCTGTTGCCTTTTACCGTTATGCATATGAATCAGTATATGTAATCGCATCGTCCCGAGGGCAATTAAAGATTAATTGCAGGCGTATATTCAAAGTTTTCTCAAAATTGCCCTTGTCGCGAAGCGACGAGGGCAATTTGGAGAACTTTCAAAAATACGAGTTATATCAATTTTTAATTGCCCTCGGGACGATGCGATTACATGTTTATCACATTAAGGGAAAAATTATTCAGGGAAGCCCGTTCAGTGCTTCGACACTTTGCTATTATTGTTCTAAAAACTTTCCCTTTATTAATCTAAACCTATACGTTACATCGTATCCCAAACCTTACAGAAAGGGACATAGGGGTCTGCGGAAATGCGGTATCCGTTCATTTTTAGCACGTTATTTAGGAAATTGTAGTCTGAAAAGTTCGGGATTGCGGTATGATTAAACCCTACGGAAAGCGGTTCTCGTATGTTTTGGTTCACGGTATTCGGTCATGAGAAATTATGTCACGGAATTACCAGACTTCCGGTTGCTCCAGGGGGAAAGAAATTGAAAACTCCACAACCTTGCTCCTTGGTGCGGGATTACGATTTACAAGCGCGATTCGTTTTAACAATCGTTTGCTGTACTTACAAAGGTAATACGAGGGTGCAGAGCAACATGCGGGAGAAAATGTAGAATATTAATTTTGATTTCGGTATTTGACAGTTTTTGAAGGTGGTATTTTGGTATTTTCCAATTTTAGGCGCGGAAAGGCTGTATTGGGCAACCCCCAATGTCACCCTCGTTACATTATCATTTCCAAACTTTGAGAATCCAGAACCTTTTTAGGGATTCCATAAATCCCACTAAGCCGCCATTTCTCCCCATTGCCACTTTACTGATAGGAAAATTTCACATTTCAGTACGTTTTAATACCCAGGGGCATTTAGTTTCGAAGCTACAGGAAGAGGGCGCATTGGAATTTCAGAGGGAATATATTTCTGGGCGAATGAGGGCGCACTGGATATAATTGCTAAGGCCTTATAGCAAAAACTGCTCAAAAGGACACGGCACATTCTACATAAAAGCAACACAGATTAACTCGACTCATCCAGAAACGAAAAAGGACACTAAACACAAGAGGTATGTGCAACTTAAGATATTTACGCATGAAAGTTGTGAATTATGTTGAGAAAAGAACTTGCAACGTTCCTAGATGGAGACTCAGTGGAAAGATCAATTGCCTAGTATGCATATGGTTGCTGAAATGTAGCAAAATTCGAAAAGATATACTTTCATGCCATAAAATCTACTTTCAGGCGAGTCCTGAGTTTGGTCATAATGGACCACTTCGAGAATACTGACTGAAAGTGACCAGTGAAATATGTTCTCATTCGACTGAGTATGCACTTTCATTTCAAGCAATAAATACATCTTATTGAATGGTTCAACATATGATGCGCGCAGATATTGCGTGAGTTGCGTAGGGGCGAGAAAAAAATGGGAGCTGTTTGATACTGGTGGAGAATGAAATAACGAGACCTTATTACGTATCATTTACTACCTATTCAAGGATTGTGAACAGGGACCCCCGTTTCTGTATTAGTGTTGTAACTAAAGATGACTTGAACAATGGCTGAAGAGAGGATCACGCCATACGTTGATGATATTTTTTATTAATGTTAATGCTACCAGGATAAAAAAAAAAGCTTTCAGAAATGAGAGACCATTTTTGCGTCATTCCTATTTCAAGGTCACCGGAGTGAAATCAAACGAAAAAAACCAGTGATTCAAGCCACAATTTATGACAAAATGCTCATGTTATATTTAGCCGCGTTA
>NC_090871.1:2841017-2853517 GCF_036669935.1 Montipora foliosa
ACATGAAAACAACATTAATTTTGAACCACGAATATAAAAAGTTACCATCAGCGAAAAACATTTTGGGTGGTTTTAGTTGTGTTGTAATTGTACTTTTAGCTCAGACCGAGTAAATAGCACATTGAATTCAGCGGGCGCAGTGATCAAGTTACCGCGGCATGTTTACTCGCGAAACAGTGAAGCATCTGTGTCAAATGATGCCAAGATACCGGGTTTTTGTTTTTGTTCGCTTTCTTTTTCTTCCAATTGTTATAAATTTTGACAAGAAATGTGCGAATTCAACCCTTTGGCTCACAGGTCCTCACACGTTCGTACGACGAAACAGATCTGTCCTTGCGTAATATGTAGCTCTAACAGTGCACGATATTGTTTTGGTATTGTCTATCATTGTAGTGCCATGGTAGAAGTCTTGATCATGACTAAAACACCACACGAGTACATACGGGTAACATACGAGTAACATACGAGTAACATACTGAACATACGGATACATACGAATACAGACGACTAACATACGACTAACATACGAGTAACATACGAGTAACATACGGATACATACGACTAACATACGGATACATACGAATACATACGAGTAATACGAATGTTTTTCTCATAAAGGAAGCTCTAATTATAGGCCTTGCAGGCATTTTTCACGTCAGCAAACACGTACCCGGCTCAGTTTGAGGGGGGAGGGAGGGGGTGTTGATCAACCCCCCAAGGCTTTCGTTAAATTTAGTCACAGTAAAATAAATTCACATGGAGTGCAAAACCCTTAGCTTGCACTACAAGATGACAATATATTTTGGATGTCGCTTATGTCGTGTGACGTCATCAGATCCGCCATCTTGATTTCACTATTTCAGCTTAAGTTGCCTATGATAAATCAGTGCAAAAAATCAGTGCAAAATCAAGCCAGAAAGCTTAAATGGGGTAAAAGATTATGACAGACCTGCTCTGACTTCCTTACGTGTCTTAAATGTAAACTGGCCTGACAGTCATAATCATCTACGAGAGCAACATCCAAAATATACTGTCATCTTGTTGCGCAAGCTAAAGGCGGCGAAATACGAGATACAAAAACCCTAAACTTGGCGCGAAACATTATTTCGTTGCAAGTTTGGGTCGATTTCTCCCGTTTTTCACCTTGCATGATCAACTTGTCGCGCAACAAAAACATTTGTTGCGGGTTGAAGAAAGTTATTGCGAAAAGTAGAGCGCAGATCTACTCTGAGCAGCAAATTTTGGCTTTGTTGCTCGTTTTTCATCAAGCTCACAACTTGTCGCGAAACAAATGTGCTCTTGTACTAGGAAATCAACCACTCAGCGCCCTGCATTTCTTCAACCCGCAACAAATGTTTTTCTTGCGGGTCAAGTTGATCACGCAAAGTGAAAAACGCAAAACATCGACCAGAACTTGCAACGAAACAATGTTGCGCCACAAGTTGAGGGTTTTTGTATCTCGTCTTTCGCCGCCTTAAGGGTTTTGCACTCCATGTGAATTTATTTTGCTGTGACTAAATTTAACGAAAGCCTTGGAGGGTCTATCAACACCACCCCCCCTTCCTCAAACTGAGCCGGGTACGTGTTTGCTGACGTGAAAAATGCTTGCAAGGCTTATAATTAGAGCTTCCTTTATGAGAAAAACATTCGTATTACTCGTATGTATTCGTATGTATTCGTATGTATCCGTATGTTGATCGTATGTATCCGTATGTTACTCGTATGTTACCCGTATGTACTCGTGTGGTGTTTTAGTCATGATCAGAAGTCTTGGGTAAATAGTCTGAGAAGACATTTGGTTTCTAGCAAAGTACTGAACCCAGAAAGATTGAAGAAAATAAATGGGAAGTGAGAAACATTGGCTTCTGGGCTGACATGTTGATAAACTTCTTATCACAACAAGTTTAAGTGTGCCCTCTGAGCATCTGACAGCTTTGTAATACCGAAGTTCACTGAAGTTAAGCCCTCCCTGTTCGGCGGGGTTAGTGTTTGGATGGGAGACCAAAACAATATACCCCTCATAAAATAGAAACATTGGACCGAAAATACTATTAACGCTAACAAATGCGAACCAAGCAAGATACAGATTTTGTTAGCTTGCTTTATGCAAAACAAATATTGATGTAAAAGTAAATAAATATGGATACACAGATTTTAAGAAGAGCAGAAGGAAGTTTCAGGACGGTCGATCGAGAATAAAATATTTTGCAATCGGTATCAAAATTTACGACATGAAAACAACATTAATTTTGAACCACGAATATAAAAAGTTACCATCAGCGAAAAACATTTTGGGAGATTTTAGTTTTTTTGGTTGTAATTGTACCTCTGGCTGCACCGAGTAACTCGCACATCGGATTCAGCGGGCGCAGTGATCAAGTTACCGCGAAACAGTGAAGCATCTGTGTCAAATGATGCCAAGATACCGGGTTTTTGGGTTTACCTCGGTGTAAAAACCTGTGAAACTTTTTCTTTGTTTTGTTAGCTTGTGGTGGGGTTAGGTTATTGTTTGATGTTTTTTTGCTCTTTTGTTTTCCTTTGTGTTACGTCATCTGTGAGTTTCACAGGTTTTTACACCGAGGATGAGCCGCGTTTTTGTTTTTTTTAGTTTTCTTTTTCTTTCAATTGTTATAAATTTTGACAAGAAATGTGCGAATTCAACACAAAGATCACAATCGCCCAACTCTCAGAGGTTGACCATTGTTTCTGGAAAATTAAAAATTTACTCTCCAAGACAAGGTTATTTATCACCAGGTAATTCCATCGTTTTGGTAATAGCAGCTACTTTATTATTCATCAGCGTCACAATAGTAGGTCGCCCATCCAGATACTAACCCCACCGGATAGTAATAAATTCAGATTTAAACTTCTGTTTACAAAACTGTCAGGTGCTGTCAGTGCATGATTACACTAGTGGTGGAAAGAAGTTGCATGATCAACATGTCAGCTCAGAAGCCAATGTTTCTCGATTCCCTTTTATTTTCTTCAATCTCTCTGGGTTCAGTACTTTGCTAGTAACCACATGTCTTCTCAAGGGGCTATTTATCTAAGACTTCTACCATGGCGCTACAATGATAGACAATACCAAAACAATATCGTGTACTGTTAGACCTACATATTACGCAAAGACAACTGTCAACATGTCATCCCAGAAGACAATGTTTTTCACTTCCCATTTATTTTCTTCAATCTTTCTGGGTTCAGTACTTTGCTAGTAACCACATGTCTTCTCAGGCTATTTACCCAAGACTTCTACCATGGCACTACAATGATAGACAATACCAAAACAATATCGTGCACTGTTAGAGCTACATATTACGCAAGGACAACTTGAATCTCCTGGAAGACAACACACAGCTCAGTTGACATTATGGAATAAATCACTGTGTTACTTCACTACCACACGTAAGCAATGCGTGTCAACTTTTTTTAAAGAGGACAGGAATTTCTTCTTTCTGACAAATGATTAATTAATAGGCCGGTAGCCAGGTTTTTAACCTCAGAAAAGGATCTGTTTCGTCGTACGGACGTGTGAAGACCTGTGAGCCAAAGAGCCTCTGCTGTTATGACTTCTGGGTGTTCCCTTAAATGGTCTTAATGACCCCCCCAACTTAAAAAAAATTGCCTGGAACGCTGCACGTACCACAGGCAACCCAGTGTACCCTCACGGAGGGTCTAGTTTGTTATTTTGTTCCGTGTCGGGAAAAGTCTTGCCTGTCACTCCCCTGCTAAGTGGTGTCTTTGTGCATAGAGTCTTCTGTGCGTATTTTGTTAGGTTTGAGGGGGCTGGGGTAATGCGTAGTTTGCTCTGCACAATTAACCTGTAATGGCGTCGAAAGTCATTGTAACGCGAATGGCTTTTTAGTACATCTTTAAAGAAAATATACCCACATGGAGCTTAGGAATGGAACGTCAAGACAGGCGGTGAAACATAAAGATCTGGAATCTTAAAAAAGCGACGAGCAATGGACTTCGACAGCGTGAATCTTTCGCCCGTCGAGCCGAAATCAAAATATGCTGTACTTCTAATATTTCGCCAAGGTGGTGTTACGTACAACACTGAAACCAAATGGAAATTTCTCTGATAACTTTCGGGTTCAACAAAGACAGAGAAGGAATCGAACACCACAAGTAGATCTGTGATCTCTGTTGTGTGTCTCACAGTGTTTACTGAAGTCGCATCTATTTAAAGTTTGCCTGTTTGTCTGGCAAGTAACATTCATTTTGTACTCAACTCTGCAAAGGTTAAAAAAAAATGGAAATGTGGCAGTGAAAAATTACTTGAATGAAAGCTTGTTGTCTCTTTTGTGCTTTATTATTTACGGTCAAGGTTCTTTCGAGAAGGGTTGAATGTGAACTGTCAGAAATTTATTTAATTGCGTATGCTTTGTGATTGTGTGTTTCGCTTGCACGCACGCAGCTGAAATAGGAAGGGTTTCTTGCCTCTTATAGCAAATATGTTGCTTGTTTCAAGAAATGTTTCGGTGGAAAATATTTCAGTGAAATTTCCAGCTTTTGTAAATTTATCATGTTGTGTAATTTTCGAGCTTAGCAAATTTGCATACATGTGCTGAAATGTGATACGGGGAGAATTTTTGTGGTAACGCATAAGTCACGAAGATAAACAGGTCTGTTGGAAGCGTGCTTGAGTTTCAACAAAATGACCCCCAAAATCGGCAAAAGATTGTGACGCTGATGAATAATAAAGTAGCTGCTATTACCAAAACGATGGAATTACCTGGTGATAAATAACCTTGTCTTGGAGAGTAAATTTTTGATTTTCCAGAAACAATGGTTAACCTCTGAGAGTTGGGCGATTGTGATCTTTCTGTTGAATTTGCACATTTCTTGTCAAAATTTATAACAATCGAAAGAAAAAGAAAACTAACAAAAACAAAAACCCGGTAGCTTGGCATCATTTGATACAGATGCTTCACTGTTTCGCGAGTAAACATGCCGCGGTAACTTGATCACTGCGCCCGCTGAATTCGATGTGCGATTTACTCGGTGCAGCCAAACTTGTACAATTACAACAAAACAACTAAAATCTCCCAAACTGTTTTCCGCTGATGGTAACTTTTTATATTCGTGGTTCAAAATTAATGTTGTTTTCATGTCGTAGATTTTGTTACCGATGGCAAAATATTTTATGCTCGATCGACCGTCCTGAAACTTCCTTCTGCTCTTCTTAAAAATTGTGTATCCATATTTATTTACTTTTACTTCAATATTTGTTTTGCATAAAGCAAGCTAACAAAATCTGTATCTTGCTTGGTTCGCATTTGATAGCATTAAAATAGAATTTTCGGTCCTATGCTTCTGTTACTGAGTGGTATATTTCTTAGGTCGCTCAGCTTTCAACTTTTGTTTACAAAGCTGTCAGATGCTGTCAGTGCACGCTTACACTTGTGGTGCAAAGAAGTTGCATGATCAACATGTCAGCCCAGAAGCCAATGTTTCTCGATTCCCTTTTATTTTCTTCAGTCTCTCTGGGTTCAGTACTTTGCTAGTAACCACATGTCTTCTTAAGGGGCTATTTATCTAAGACTTCTACCATGGCGCTACAATGATAGACAATACCAAAACAATATCATGTAATGTTAGACCTACATATTACGCAAAGACAACTGTCAACATGTCATCCCAGAAGACAATGTTTTTCACTTCCCATTTATTTTCTTCAATCTTTCTGGGCTCAGTACTTTGCTAGTAACCACATGTCTTCTCAGGCTATTTACCGAAGACTCCTACCATGGCACTACAATGATAGACAATACCAAAACAATATCGTGCACTGTTAGAGCTACAGATTACGCAAGGACAACTTGAATCTCCTGGAAGACAACACACAGCTCAGTTGACATTATGGAATAAATCGCTGTGTTACTTCACTACCACACGTAAGCAATGCGTGTCATTTTTTTTTAAAGAGGACAGGAATTTCTTCTTTCTGACAAATGATTAATTAATAGGCCGGTAGCCAGGTTTTTAACCTCAGAAAAGGATCTGTTTCGTCGTACGAACGTGTGAGGACCTGTGATCCAAAGGGCCTCTGCTGGTATGACTTCTGGTATGATCAAAAATAAGACACAAACAGCAGTGATAAACATATTGAACTTGTTCATTTTAACTATGACTTGACGTTTCGTATGTGCTCTACATACATTTTCAAAAGTAACCGTTGAAATTTAAAACAGCTATTTATATATAACAAAGCGGATGAGGGGACTGGAACCTAGATTAAGCAAATACTTAACAGTAAAATATATAATAATAATAATTATAATATTAATAAAAACAGAAAAGATTAATAAAGCATCAGCATTTCACTTCCGACGTTGACGTTGAAAGCTGGCTCAAGTTCTTGAATAAAGAAGGTCTCTTTTATTTTACAATGATAGTCAGTTTTGCCCTTCGCTAAAATATCAAAATGATCCCACTTGATGTTATGTCCAGTGGCCTTGACGTGGTCAGCAATGGCTGAAGTATTGTCATTTTTAGCTAGGGCCTTAAAATGTTCGGTTTTTCTATCGTGAAGCCGCTGTTTAGTTTTACCGATGTAAAAACCATTACAATCCCAACAATTTGCTCTGTAAATAACTCTGGATTGTTGTGAACGATTAATACGGTCCTTGTCAACCTCGCTCCCAGGGTCTCTCTTCTCTGCCTCCATTGGAGGCAGAGAAGAGAGACCCTGGGAACGAGGTTGGGTCCTTGTAAGGAAAGAAAGATTTTATACATCGAGTGGTATGACTTCTGGTATGACTTCTGGGCCCCCCCCCCCCCCCCCCCACAACTTGAAAAAAAATGCGTGGAACGCTGCACGTACCACAGGCAACCCAGTGTACCCTCACGGAGGGTCTAGTTACTTATCATTTACTACCTATTAAAGGATTGTGAACAATGACACCCCTTTGCTTTATTGAATGTGTTAGTGTTGTAATTAAAGATGACTTGGACAATGGGTGAAGAGTGGACCACGTCGTACATTGATGATATTTTTTGTTTATATTAATGCTACCAGGATCAAAAGAAGCTTTCAGAAAGGAGAGACCATTTTTGCGTCACTCCTATTCCAAGGTCACGGTAGTGAAAATCAAAAGAAAGTAACCCCAATGATTCAAGCCAATAATTTATGACAAAATCCTCGTGTTATATTTTGCAGTGTTAAAGATTATTAAAAAAATACTGTGTATGATGTAGTCCATATATTTGTTTCTTGTCCAGTTCTCGCTCACTAAAATTATAGAATGGCCATCCTGTAATTTGGATACAAATTATCCACACTCGAGGAGGATCCTTCGGATCAAATCTAAATCCAGAGTTCTGAGATTCACCACTAAAGCGTTTTTTTGGGAAAGGATTTGTAAAAAAATATTTCTGACAAGCGGTTTTCCATGCAAAAATGATACACAACAGCTATACCGTACATGACAGTTCTCCCAAATGTTCTTCTCGCGCCATTTTTACCGTACGATCGAAGGTCGAAAATAGTTAGGTTTCCTGCAAATTTCACACCAGAAATCACGCTATTTCGTCATTTCTTTTTATCGATGGCTAAGGGTTTTTTTTTTTTCTGGTGGCATTTTCATTGAAGAATTTATCCAATACAAACCAGTTAACCGCTAATTTTTTGTTTTGTTTTTGAAATTGCTCGCAATTCTGGGTTTGTACGTTTGTTTGCGTTGTGATGGAAAATAGTCCTTTTCCGGATTTTGCGTTTTTTTGACACTGAAGAATCCATTGATTTGAGATCACAAATTTGTTTTTGGATTTTCCCAAAAAAACGCACCCTACATTATCTTTGCGTGACAGAAGGACGCTAACCTTTTATTCATATGAAAATCCTTTACAATTGCCATAAAAGCCATACAGATGTCTTCGCTAGGTTCTTACCTTTCTATCTCGATTATCGTAGATTGAAAAACCAAAATTTGCCATGTTCTCGAAATGCGCGCGCTTATTCGCAAAGAGAAATTATGGGTCATTCACAACTTGTCTCACGTGTTTTGAGAACTGTTTCAGCGAGTATATCGAGATTTCTTCATGGAAAATGCGCCCGTATTATTTTTATTCACGAGTTTAGTAGTATCAGAAAACGAACGAATGAGTTTTCTAATACGAAACAACGAGTGAATAAAAATCGTACAAAGCACAAAGCAATTGCCATCCTGCTGTAATGTGTTTATTTCATAGGTACTGACGTTTTTTTCGTTCTAGTGTTTGACAGACAAATTTATTTCGCACAAATGAAGTGGAGCGATGAAAGCAATAAACAATGGTTTAAAATCGCCCAACCGACAATTTATCTAAATTAATAAAATTTCCAACACTTACTGTGTTTCAGATATTCCAAAGTAGTCCACACAGTGAAAATTTGTCGTTCGTTTTCCTGATTGGCTACATTTAGAATCAGTACGAATATTTTATTCACTACGATTTTCATGGATAAATCTCAGTACAATGAAATAAAGATAGATTATTATATAGATGCAGAGATCAGAAAGTTAAAGAGATAAGTGAAGTAAGTGTTAAATCAAACCACCGATCGTGAACAAAAGCCCCAAACAAATAGCAACATATTTTTGAAATAAAAGAAATCTTTACCTTCCATACCTCGCTTGAGAACTTTTCAAACCTTTTAAGATCTTCTGAAGTAATTTGTGGAGAAAACTAAGCAAGAAGAGATCAAAAACTTTGAAAACCATCCACCAGTCGGCCGCCATGTTTACAAATTTTATTCCCGCTGTTGGTGCCAGGCCACTCGTGCCAAAGTTTAACATAATATTAGCCAATCAAAAGGCTGATTTTTTACTTCTTTTATTTCATCACGGAAACGTACGTAAATCTCTATACTTATGTAACTAGGGGTAATCGAAGCTTAGGCGAGTGCGTTCGATGTTTGTGGGACGGTACAGGTTTGGTACAGGTAGCAACTGAGGGGGGAGGGTGGATGGTTCGTGCGATAGGGAAATGTTATTACAGTGGAACCCCGATACAACGATCCTCGATATAACGATATCCCCGGTAAAAAGATAAACATGCTATGTCCCGGCAAAAGTTACAGTAAAATGTATGGGACAGAACCCCGATATAACGATCTTCAGTATAACGATATTCCCGATATAACGCTGAGTTCTTAGCGTACCGAGCGTAAAATCTTCCCCGATATAACGATATCAGTACACAGATACAACTTCAAATGTTTAAGTTTTGTTTTGTTTTGTTTCCCTTTTACGATTCATACCACAGACTTTGTTGTGTAACCTTGATAACGTCTAATGCTTTGCAAATTGTGAGTTATTTGATACTCATTACAAGTTTAATTAAACAATATGTACAGTAGTAAAAAAGCACATGTTAATTTTACCCCGATATAAAGATATTTTCGGTTATTTTAAGGCAATATCGTTATATCGGGAGTCTCGTTATAACGATACCTCGATATAACGATCTAATTCCACTGTACTGCATCTATGAACGTGATAACTTGTTAGACGTAATCATTAACTATTTATTTGGAATTCTACAAGTAGACAACAACTGAAAATTACTCTAAAATGAAACTATTACTTGCAAGTCTTTTCAGCTTGTGGTATTAAAGACCTAAGATTACTTTTCTGTGTTGAACGCTTGGACAAAATAAATTTAGTTTGTTGATTACAATGCCGTAAATATCACAAGTCATGATGAAATGGCGCCGACGAGCGTCATATCTCGGTAGATTTACTTTGTGGCACAACGGCCGCCAAGCTTCACAACTCGGTTGATTTACTTTGAGGCACAACGGCCACCGAGCTACACAACTCGGTAGATTTACTTTGTGGCAGAACGGCCGCCGAGCTACACAAATCGGTAGATTCACTTTGTGGCAGAACGGCGGCCAAGCTACACAACTCGGTAGATTTACTTTGTGGCACAACGGCCGCCAAGCTACACAACTCGATAGATTTACTTTGTGGCAGAACGGCCGCCGAGCTGCACAACTCGGTAGATTCACTTTGTGGCACAACGGCCGCCGAGCAAAACAACCCGGTTTGATGCAAGCGCGAGGAGTCGCACACATTTTCCAAGGACAGTGACGAACCATGCTTAATCCAAAGTAAAATTTTACCGTCTTCAGTTGCCAGACCTTCAGCAATCTTTCAGCTCTTTTCAACGATGAACGATGGAAGATTATCACACCTCACCAAAAGCTAGAATAATGAACGCCGACGACGCACAAATCACCACGTGCGATAGTTCGTCAAAGTGAGGCAAAACGTAACCAAGCACCTCAAAGCGAGGCAAAAGTGTGTCGACGACGAAAATGCAATCTCGAAAAAACTTCCCTTACAACACAAATTAGGGGTTGCGTTCTCGTACCTCGAACGCAACAAGAAATAATCAAAGATTAGTGAGTGCGTTCGATTGGAATTTTAGCTATGATCGTTCAATACCGCATTATTCAATGATGACACCTTTTGGCCACCAATGGCAATGACACTTATAGATACATGGAGAGCCTAAGAGCTTGCATCGTTAGAGGATAAAATGTAGCGAACAATTGACGTTTGCGTGTTGACTCCAGTTGAAGGGAAATTTTCAACAGTGTTTAGGATGTGGCATATTTAGTAAAAGTTGAAGGAAATGTAATTAGCACCCGAAAGAACAGTTCTTGCTGTTATGGTAGCGGTCCTATTTCATCAGAAGTTCCTTTACACGAAAGATGTTGTTGTTTCTATTGGATTTTATTTGACTCTAAAAGTTTTGTTGGTACAGACTACTTGTGTGTTACCATTGATTTTGCACTCAGAAAGTGTGAGAACTAGGTGTCTACTCCGGCCCGACCCTCTTTAAAGTTGTGTTGGGTAAAAGGTGGCTATTGCCAAGGTAAGGGGACTTAATTATCTCTTTTGGGTAAGTTTCTTGTTTTGTGACGAAGAAAGAAAACAAAGAACTTGCAATCTATGAATGTGTCTGGCAAACTGTTTGCAAAACATGTTTTTGGTTAAGAAATTTGATGTACTATTTGGATTTACGAACAGGAATTAATACTCTCGCCCTCGTGGCTTCTGAGTTAATAGGTCATCAGTGTTTAGGCCTGATGGGCTATTGACTCGGATCCTATTTGGGATTGAGGGATAATTGTGAAGTAGATGTTGTACGGGTTGATAGTCTTGGGTTTTTAATACAGTAGCAGGATATTATGTAGTTGAAATTTAAAGTCAGATTATTTAACAATTATTCCATGAGCGCGCGTTGGATATGAGATGATAGAAAGCCAAGAGGCGCGTAGCGCCGAGTTGGCTATAATCATCTCATATCCAACAAGCGCGAGTAGAATAATTTTTTTAATAAAAACGCCCCCAAAATATAGAAAACTAGACTACAATAAAAATTAAAAGGCCCAAAAAATCAAGCATATGCTTGCTTTGTTTGTAGATCATGGTATAATGGCTCATAACCCATGATGGCAATCAAAACTCTCGAATTGCATTATCCAATGATCCAGTTTTTACTAAAGCATGGTATAGAACTCAACGTTTTATTATTATATGAATGAGCAAAATGTTGTTTTAAACGACAACGAGTCTACAGTTGAAAGTGTTGAATTGTGGTACGTACAGTTTAAATTTCCAATTACATTTTCTTCTGATAACAATGTTGCCAAGCTATAGCTGCTTTAGTCGTTTCAAAAGAGTATTTGGTTTGGCTGTAACTGGAACAATGGTAAGGAGTACATAATTGAAAGTCTTGAATCATTCTAACTGAAACCAGAACGAATACTGATTTGAAAGTCTTAAATCATTTTAACTGGAATGTTATTGTTCTTTCACGATTCTCAGCAGATCAGCATTTGGTAATACACGATATATGTATGTCATAATGTCAACTGCAATATCTATATTTTTGTTTGCTAAATAGTGATGGCTACGGGGATGTCCCTGTGTGTTCTAATGTTAAGACCCAATCCTTATTATAAAGATGTGACCATTGATCAACATGCATTGGATAGCTTGCCGAGGGGGACATTGGGATTTTCGGTTTTGCGGTTTTGGCTATTTATTAGATCGGTTTTTCGGTTTTTGTGCCAAAAGACTTCGGTTTTTCGGTTTTGGTGTTCATTGCGGTTTGCGGGTTTTTCGTTTTTTAGCATCTGGTTTTCGGTTTTCGTAGAAAATACGAGTGGTTTTTCGGTTTTGTTATCCGATGTGCTTTTTGGGTTCCGGTTTCTCTTAGATTTGAGCGACAATTGATTTAATCTTTATTTAACCACTTTGCAGTTGATCAGCAATACAAAAATCATATGTACAATTAAAAATTTATAGACAAAACTATGTAAACTACATTAACTATCTTACTCAATATCATACAATAAAAGCTGCTTTCCATGAATGCCGTGTTTCAGTAGAATAATGGCTTAGATAACCTCTTTAATCAGTCGTTTGAATTGATTGAGGGACTCTGCTTTCCTTAGTTCTAATGGCAAACTGTTCCACAAAACTGCGCCACTATAG
>NC_090871.1:2861017-2878517 GCF_036669935.1 Montipora foliosa
CTCCAACCATGAAGGTCCGCAGCTTGAGATCCAAACCTGCTCATTGGCTTGAAGACAGCTCAAGTGACGCGGGCGAACCAGTACTCTCTTTGAACAATGTTGACAGTTCCATTACGGTACAAATTAATGGACAAAGGACCAAAATGATAGTCGACACTGGTTGTAAGTACAACATAATATCCTCACAGTTATGTAAATCACAATTTAGGCATTGTGAACTGAATCGAACTCACAGACGCTTCACTGCGTATGGACAGAACGAACCGCTAAATTGTAATGGTTATTTTAATGCCACCATCAAAGCCAGCGATAAGACTATCAGTACTAAAGTTTACGTAATAGAGGGTAACGCGGACTCATTACTGGGACGAGACTCTAGTTTCAAGCTAGCGATACTTACTCAAGTAAATTCACTTCGCGCGGAGTCATTAAAGCATTAACTGACATATTCGCCAGATTCGGGTTTTCCGAAGACATCGTTTCTGACAACGGAAATTTGTAAGCACATTCGTGTGTCACCATACTATGCACGAAGCAACGGGAAGTTAGAAATATTTCTCCGATATCTTAAGAAAATTTTCCGAGCGGTGATTTCTGAAGGTAAATCCTGGCAAGAGGAGTTATCTAAAATTCTCATGCTCTACAGAGCAAGTCCACATTCAGTCAGGGGGAAATCGCCAACTATGCTATTGTTAAATCACGAAATTCGTGCTTAAGTATCGCACATTGAGTCTAACTCAAATACAGCAGCGTCAGTACTCGATCGCGTCCATCGGTCAAAATGCAACTTGTATCAAGCGCGTTTGAAAGAATATCACGATGTCAAGCAAAATAACTCCGATAATTTCAGAGTTGGTGATATCGTACATTGTGCTAGCTAATATGAAGCAAAACAAATTGGACTCGAAGTTCTCCTCAGCAAAGCACGTGATCCTTGAGACCAAAGCGCGAAACATTTTCAGTCTAGTCAACGTCGATACAGGTACCACTCTATTTCGCAATGCGAAATACTTAAGGCATGCGCCTAGTGAGTCTGTTGCTGATCATACTGAGGACTTTGGTACTGAAACAATTGAATCCAATGACTCCAGTGAGTCGTTCTCTTCACGAAATTTAAAAATTTTTCGAAAACTTTCTGATCTCCCTCTCTTCCATACTTTACACAATGTCTTCACATTGTTTTGCTGCATTGATGCTCACCCCCCATCCCAGGATGCCTTACGCGTGGACCGGAAATGCGTGTATTGTAGACAACTGGTACGCCTACGTCCAGTTGGGAATGTCTAAGTCTTGTTTTGTTCTGCTGTGTAATTGATGTGTTCCACTAGCCCTAAAAAGTCCCTATGGAGAGTGCTCAATTAATTATGTATGTGTGCATGATCATTTCTTGCACATTTCAGACGTCTCATTAATACGAGAACAGCTGGGCCACTGCGGCCCGTTTATGGGAAAAAAGAAATGGAAAGGAACTTTATTCAAGTGTCTAGTCGTTCTAGCGCTGGAGCACTAATTGGGCATACTGTAAACTGAAATTAACGATTAACCCAAATGAAGTAAAATGTTGGTTTTTTGAGGAGAGGGGAAACCTGGAGTACCCGCCAAAATCTCTCGGTGCAGAGTAGAGAACTTTTCAATATGCCGCTGCAGCGAAGGATTGGAACGATTTACCAAAATCAATAAGATCAATTACAACCTTTTCATCATTTAAAGGAGCCTTATATAGTTTTTTTTTAATAAAATCGGACTAATTAAGTCATAGATGCACGGTAAATTAGATATTGTATTTCTTATTGCTACCCTTTTTAAACTCGTGGAAGCGAAGCGTAGAAACGGGTTTCTTGCGGGGACTCCGATATGCAAATGTGTCACTCACTCACTCAGGTGCAGACACTGTTCGTAATTAGTCGGCCCGAACGAGACTGCTTGAATCCGACGCCGTGTCCGGCTAGCACCAAAGGGAAACACCGGTTCTCCTCTGTTCACCGAAGTTACGCCCTGTTGGACACGGTTGATCTCTGGATGGGTGACCATCTGGATAGAATTCGTGTGCACTTAATCCACGAGTTTGGCCATGGGTTCCCTTTGATTTATAATATTTAAATAGTTGATTTTGATTGTATGTGATATGATTGTTTTTTAACTCTTATTATCATTTTTCATATAGTTCAGAAATATTTATATTTATCTGCTCCTGTCTTAATACCAGTTTGTTTTTAACAAACGGAAACATTTTTAGCAGTTAAATAAAGTTAATACAGGAGCCCATCTGGAGCGTGCAACTTCCATACAGCGTCTGTGAAACGGCGTTTTCACAAGTAGGTTTATTTTTAGACTAGCCCTTCCCGCGAATTAGGTCAAAAAACAAAGGCAGTTCCGGTTCGGTGACCCTATGACGTCAGCTTAATTTCTTGTAATTGGTCATCGGGCTCCTGTGGGAGTCTCATTCGCGGGAAATTCAATCTAAAAATAAATTGGTCTGTGAAAACGCCGTTACACGAACACAGTAGAGTTGTAGGCTCCGGATCATGGGTTCCTGGTTAATATCATTATTATTATGATGATATGATGAAAACATAGAAGTAACAGAGTGCACGTCAGTACGACTGACAGAGTGTTTGGCTAGGAAGCAGCTGAAAAATGGGATAGGAGAATTTGAACAAAATACTGGAAAGGAAGCTCTTTACAACTTATCATTTCCCATCCATTGAAGCTGCAATCATTGTGAATTATAGTCCTTTGCTAAAACTTCAAAATTGTCCCAATATAATACTGTTTGAATTGGATTGTGATTAGTGATAAGTTGTGAGGGGACGGTTTTGCGACGTCTTCGTTAAGTACCATGAATCGTTTTTTATCTCGATGAAAAATATTACCAACCATAGTGTAATAATCACTAATCCAAATTGCCTTGAATTTCGGAGTAACAAAAATTCAGTTTAATGGAAGTCTCCCTCCTAAAGTCTTTTGTATGGTACTTTGTTTTCAAAAGGAGATCATTCCTACCAGAAAAATCTTGTTGGGTCCTGTTCCGACCCCTTTCCCTCCAGAAGACTGGATTCTAGGATGTAGCAAACTCTTCGATAGCTGACAAGTGACACATGACAACATGCTGCCAACTAAAATTAACTTTTGTCTATCCATCTATTTCTTTAATTGTCGGTTTTTCATCAGTCTTGCCTGTCGATGTGCTCAAAAAGCTCTTCAGAAAGGGTACAGAGTTTTTGGCCTGCAATTTTATGGAGAGTGCTGGAGCGGACCTTTAGGACAATTCAACTACTCGCGGGACGGAGCGTCTGATAATTGCATCATGAACCTTCATGATCCAACCGCTTGCGTTAAAGATGAGCCAAAGGAATGCGTGGGCAGAGGATTCACGAACTACATTTACATGGTGACAGAAAGTAAGGAAATCACAATAGATACGGAAAGTCACCTATTAGTAATTATTTCTATAAAGATGTTTCTACAATACTCGTCACAAATCGTTGAAACAGACACCGTTTCTCTCGAATTTTCTGGAAAAATCCTGAGACTTCTACTTCACACTGTTTTCCCCACTGAAATGTGCCTTCTTCCTCCCCAATGTTGAGCCACGCGTGTTTTGAAGCACTGAGACGACTTTGATACCCAAATCAACATTGGGAAAGGGGAAACAGACAGAAGTGTTTCAAGATTTTTGACGAGTATTGTAGCTGTTTCATCCTCTGACGATAATGGTATCATGACGCAAGCCTAGTATTAGAGAGCTTTAGATTCTAGTACGAGAACGAATACGAGTACGAGATTTTCTCATAAGACAACAGTGAGCGCGCGCGCAAACCAGCGTCATTTTGGCGGGAAAAACGTGCTGCCGTCGTCATTGTAGTACGAGATTTTGCACAAATGTCGTCGAATCAAAACAAGTCAACAACACGGTAGCAATTTTGGCATTTTTTGATGAGCAAAAAGGCTCAGTTACCAGCAATAAGAATAACTGAGCAACCTATACTGTTAACAAAGAGTAAGATTAAGCGTACGGGTTATAAATTTCCTTAGTATTTTCGCTATAAACGGGCAGTCAAAACTCGTACTCGTTCTCGTCCTCGTCGTAGAATCTAAAGCTCTCTATTATTAAGACTGCATTCATGGTGTGTATGATGTTAGCGAATCATCCCAGTCTACATTAAATAATTTTAATCTTTTTTTGTGTGAATTAGATTGCGATAAAAAGATGAATATGGTCATTCTTCTTGACAAGTCGGGCAGCATAAAAAAACAAAATTTCCAGAAGATGAAAAACTTTACTAAAAAACTTGCTGAAGTGATGCCCATCTCTTTCAACGGGACGCATGTTGCTGTTGTTAGCTTCACTCATAACGTCAAAGTGGAGTGGAACTTCCGGACCAACGAAGCACAGAACCTCGCCGCCTTCCGGAAAGCCGTTGATGGAATTCTCTACAAAGAAGAAGGAGGAACTAGGACCGACTTAGCGTTGAAAAAGGCCTATGAGACGTTTACATCAGTGGATGTTGAGCGACGAGATATTTTGCAGGTTGTCCTGGTAATTACAGATGGAAAAACAGAGGAGGGGTCAGAACCATACCCAAAGGTTTTAAAGCCTTTCAAGGTAATGTCATATTAGGGATGTTTAGCATCGAAGTTTACGGCAAGTGGCAAACCGGACAAGCTCAGTAAAATTTGCGTTTCGCCAAAAAAAAATTCACTTGATTTTAGTTCATTTCTTGTTTGGTATCTACAGATAACAAGCAACTTCTTACAAAGTAATGACAAGTAAGAATAAGGGAATTGTCATGGTTTTATGACAAGCAAAGGCTTTTCGTTTGTCGCGTAAACACACTTCGAAATCTTTCAATTATTAGATAGATAGATAGATACTTTATTATCACCTTACATTGCAGTTATAACTGAATTGATAAGGTTTACATTACATAATTAAAAAATTTAATTCAGTAAGTAAAATATGTTAACTATTATGATACATTAAGACAGATCTATGACTCTTGTTACAACTATGAGAACTAAGGGAAAAGAAAAAAACAAACAAATAAATATAAAATATATATATACACATATAAAATTGTAAACTATAAGGTACCAAATGGAGAATTGACTAATGGTATTCGTTATATGAATAAAGAAAATTTATTTAGAGTCATAAATCCTAGCGCTAGCGTTAATAAAGGTATTACTGAACCTATTAGTCTTACACAAGGGCGTTGCAAAAACCCTTGGTTTACGCAGGGTTACCGAAGGATGATTAGTGTTAAATGGTAATAAGTGAAATAACTGATTGTTGGGATTAGAAATGGTTTGTTGAAAAAAATTCTGACACAATTCAGGTCTTCTTTGCGATAAACTATTAATTTTTTGCGGTCTTAAGAGCATCAATGTATGACACATCGTAGCCATACATAACACGCATGGCTCTCTTTTGTACTCTTTCTAAGGCTGAGCTAAGATACTCAGGTAGACTATAGTGAAACACTTGACAGGCATATAATAAAACTGACTGAATGCAAGGAATATAAAAACAGACTAGATCCTTAGCTGCAACATGAGCACGCTTTAGTTGTATTAAGAAGTACAATCTCTTTGCCGCTTTTTTAACGGTAGCATCTACATGCTGATTCCATTTCAAATTATCCTGAATAACCACACCTAGTACTTTCACAGACGTAACAAGAGCAATAATAGCGGTTTCGTTAATTGATACTAGCTCGCGAATAGTCGGAGAACGTGAAAAGGAAATTCTAAGCTCTTTGCATTTCTTGGGATGTAACTGAAAACTTATTGATCTCGGACCACTTTGTTATCTCATTAATTGCATTCTGTGCCTGGCTGACCTCTCTGCTGTCAACTACTTCATAAACCGTTGTGTCCTCGACATACTTAACCGTACCATTCGCAGAGGGCACTACAAGATCATCGATCATAGCAGTAAAAAGCCAGAGGCCGAGCTTTGTCCCCTGGGGAACCCCGGCGGGTACAGATTGCCATTCCGAGAAACAATCTTCGGCTAATTTAACTCTTTGAAAACGATTACTTAGAAAGTCGCCTATCCAATTGATGATATAAGGATTAATATCGTAATCAGAAAGCTTAATCGGGGAATGATCTATAAGATCAAAGGCCTTCTTGTAGTCCAACACAAAGACTCTAACATCATTACTTAAACCATCAGTTTCTTTCGCCCAGTTATGAATCATAGTTATTAAAGCGTGGGTAATTGATGAGCCAGGAATACAGCCAAACTGGTCAGATCTTAACTTCCTAAGAATTGCAGGTTTCACTTGATCTTGAACAACAAAATGTTCAGCTATCTTTGACAACGTAGGAGTAAGGGAGATTGGTCTTAGGACGTTCGCGCCCAAAATATTCCAACGTACAGATTTTTTTAAAACTTTTTAAACGCAGAAAGGTAATGATCTACTTTTGCCAAAAAGGCAAAAAAACCGGGGGGTCACCGTGCTCGTTTTCGAGATCATGAGATGCACTTTTAGAAACTTGTGTTATTTTAAGACGATCTTAGCTTACAACTGTCATGTCAGCAATAAAAAAGCGACATTAGTGGAATTTAGATCAGGTAAACGTACTCAATTCAACATAACTAATATAACTAAATTAACCTTTGCAGCTGATGTCTTTTTTTGAGGTGAAATAGACCTTGAAAAACGATAAATATTAGTCTAAGAAAGAAAACTTCGGTCGCACGAGAGCATAAAAGGCGAAATATTTGTGACTTCTCACGCACAGATTTCTTTTGTTTTTTGTTAAAATGGACAAAACCAGAAAAGAAGTGATCTATGGAAAGAAAAATAGGGGTCACCGAGCATTCAAGAGAGTAAAATCACGTCATTGCGTGACATTTCCGAGAAGTCCTGGGTCCACAGCTATCCCATGATGCCACACGCTTTCACGTTCCATTCTTGTGGAAAATGTTTGCGCCTTTAGCATCGTGTTTCCCATCGTGGTCTACGATGCATGACGTGTGCGTGACATGCGCGAAAAAATGCGCAGTAGCAATGGGCGCGAAAGTCCAATTATTTAAGCACAACATCCACCTTGCGTTGAGCCTTTATCCAACATCCAGTTTGCGTTGAGCCTTTAAGTGTGCAAGGGAGGGGGAAACTAAAAACCCAGATCGGCTAACAACAGGGGCTTTACAATTATTAAACTTGAATAGGCAAAATATGCGAAGAGTGTTTACGATGCGAAGTTTTCTTTCAGCTGAAAAGATTCACTGAGCATATTGAGACTGTACTACATAACTTAGCAAGAGAAAACAAGAATATATTTATACTAGGTGACTTTAATATTAACCTACTAAATTGTGTAAACCATCCTGCTATTGGAAATTTTCACAATATGAGGAACTCTAATTATTTATTGCCTTATATTCTCCAACCTACCCGTGTAACCGATAGAAGTGCTACTTTAATTGACAACATTTTTGCTAACACATTCAACTTTAATGCTCTTAGTGGAAACCTTGTCACCAAGATTTCTGATCATTTCCCACAGTTTCTGATCATAGAAGACCTTAAAGTTAATTATGCCTCTTTAAACTACTACAAACATGACTATTCTCATTTCTGTTGAGGAAACGTTTGTTGATGAAGTATCTCACATTGATTTCTCTTCCATTTACAATAGTAATTTGAACACTAATGGTAAGTTTGATCTTTTCTATGATCAAATCGATTCTGTTTGCAAGAAACATGTACCTTATAAGAGGCTTTGAAGAAGGTTAAAATATCATCCAAACTTTGGATTACCAGAGAGATCTTTGCTAAAATGAAGTATAGAGATAAGCCTTATTCCAAATAATTAAAAGTAAACAACCTGATCCTAACCTTCATTTATCTCTATAAGAAATTTAGAAATAGGGTTGTTAAAGATCTGAAAGATAGTAAATCCACATATTTTAATCAATAATTTTCTTTAAACAAGTAATATGCAAAAGCTGTGGTCTGGTATTAGGTCAATCCTAAATGTTAGTAAATGTAAAAACAGTTAAATGACTTCCATTTTAAGTAACAATAAGTCTGTTGATAACCCTAATGACATTGCTAACATCTTTAATAACTTTTTTGCTAATGTTGGTAAGACTAAGGAGAAGGGAATCCCCCAGGGAAGTCATAGTCCCTTATTCTACCTTAGGGGTAACTACTCAGGATCAATTTTTTTATCCCCTGTCACTTCCACATGAAATTTGGACTTTTATTGGTAAGATGGATGCTAGCAAGTTTTCTGGCCCATAGAGTGTAACTGTTACCATTTTGAAACTGTTAGGGACTAAATATCCGAGCCTCTTGCATTTTTAGCTAGTTAACGATTCCTTTGCTAGTGGTAATTTTCCTGAGAAATTAGCCTTTAGGGAGGATTACTCCTGTTTGTAAAAAGGGCTCAAGATCTGACTTAGACAATTACATTGTTAAGAAAATATGGTAACCCATCGAAGCGAGAAATCTTGGTTTTAAAACCATGACGTCGTCAACCATCCGTACATTTTTCACGCGCTTTCTGTGGCTCGACGCTGCTACACGGCCATACTATATATCAACGAAAGTTCTTACACAGTCAACGCTTTTCGTGTTCAGGTGGAAAACGGTTTGGAAGATGTTTTCTTTCTGCAATTTTCGCTGGTTTCAATCCAGTTTGACATATCATGATATCTGTGGTCCACACTGGTGGCTACGCAGTTATTCAAGTCAAGCATCGGCGGGATGTAAACTTAAAGCTGAGTGTTTATTTTTAATTTGCTTAGAGCCGCTTTTTTCTCTGTATTGCAATTTTTGGCATATCTTTAGAAGCTCTGATAAGGTTACATGATGCCTGGAGGACCTATGTCTAGAACAGAAACGAAAGGAATGAGCGGAAGAAAACGCCAACGACAAAACAGAATACCAGTAACAGCTCATACTTAGCACACAAATTCTTTTCTTGGGCACTAAACCATTTGTTATTTTTAAGATACGTTATTTAGAGTGGATGCGTATTTTTAAAAGGTGGTTTAATCGGTTCTTCCTTTGTTCAGGAATGAAAATCGAATTTTTATTGTCAACTGGAATTAAATAACAATCATCTGTACTCTTTTGGACATAAAGAAAAAGTTGATTTGTTTGTTTGTTTGTTTTCCTCTAAAATGCGAGCGAACAAGTGCTTTTTTAATCCGTTTGCCCAACTTGTTTTCGTTGTATTCGCAATGAGTTCTCGTAAAATTAGGATGAAATCTCAGTAGCTTGTGTTTTCAGAAAGTTTGTTTAAAGCACCTAAATGTTATTTTAAAAGTGTTGGAGCAGATCATGTTTGAAGTTCGTCATTTCTTGGTTGCATTGCCGTAGTTTGCCGATTCTTGTACCAAGCCAACCTGGCGTGTTTCAATGAAATACATCAAAATGTGAATGATCTTGTTTTCAGAGATAACGTGGAATAAAGTACATCAGTAAACTCTTCTTTGACCTTAAACTGACAAGGTTGTTTTTGTGGCTTCTAATTTTAGCATGATTCCTATTCGGTGACTATTGACAGTTGACTCTGAAATGGCTTTTTTCCCTTTTCAATTCGCTCGCTGAGGTTGTGCTTACATGTAATGCTTGTTTTCTTTTAAAACTCATTCGGTTCAAGAAAAAATTATTGCTAAACTGGTGAACTGCAAAGTAAATTTCACTGGAAAAACCGATGTCGCACTCATCTCTTCGTGATTCCTGCGATATCGGTTTTTAGCGAAAAATTTACCGTGGAAGTCATTCACGGTTAGGCAATGAATTTTTCTATAGAAGAAAGCAAAGAAAATGATTTAATTATTAAAGCAGCAACCGGAAACATCAAAACGCGGACAATTCGAAACCTTTTATTTTTACAAACCGTGCAGGCAGTAAGAATAAATAACCAGGGAGCTCCGCTTTTAAGCTTGGCTAAATCTATATATTAATAATGAATAGGTCGTGGTATATTTATAGACTTGAAAAAGGCATTTGATACTGTTAATCATGCAATCCTATTAACTAAACTTAACCACAATGGAATAAGAGGTGTTGTGATCAGCAAAACAACAACGCGAATTTGTTTTTAAACATCTTTCAACAAGTGGAATGTGTGGGGGAGACAACTAGGCCTACTATATGGTGATGACCTTTCCTGTATTCTAGATTGCGGATATATTTAGTGTATTTGAAATTTATTTATAGGAGTGGGACAAAATTATTAATGCAAGAAATAATAACAATAATAATAATAATGATAGTAATAATAATAATAATAATAATAATAATAATAATAATAACAAACGTACTTAGTGCGCATTTCTAATTGCAATGCGCTTACAATGTAAATGGAAAAGAGTATCTAATTTATGTTTGGTATAAGAATCTAACATAAAATATTAAAAAGTAGATAATTTATAAAGTATTCATATAGTGAGCATATAATATTCATGAAGTGAACATATACTATTAATCTGAAGAGTGTTTTTTAAACATAAATGTTTTGAGACGAGATTTAAATGTTTCTGTAGTTGCTGATTCTTTAATGCCCTGAGGGATTGAATTCCACAGTTGTGGTGTCACATTAGAAAAAGAACGGCTACCATAGGTCTTGGATTTATGTGATGGTATACATAACAAAAAACGAGATGACGACCATAGAGTGCGTGATGGATAGTATTCTTTAATTGTCGGTTCCAAGTATTCAGTAGACTGTCCGTTTAGTGTCTTGTATACTATGAGCAGTATCTCGAAGTTGATCCTTGCCTCTATGAGCAACTAGTGTAGATTGTATGGGTGTTATGTGGTTAGTGGTGCGTGTACCTGTTACCAACCGAGATAATACATTTTGGATCCTTTGTACTTTGGCTTTTTGATAATTTGGAACACCAAATAATTAAAAGACAATTGCAATAGTCCAGTCTAGAGATCACAAGAGAATTCACCAACCTCTTGAGCCCATTCTGTGGAAGGTATTTCCGAATACGTCCAATCGATCTTATCACACCGCTTGCCTTCTTGCGCGTCTTTTTTATATGGTCAGAAAACGACAGCGTTCTGTCCATAATTACACCCGAATTACTGGCCTTGGTTTTCGCCTTGACTGTGGTATTAGATAGGTCTACAGCCTCACAAAAAGCTGGTTGTTTGCTAAATCGCGAGGTAAAGTCAGGAATTTCAGTTTTATTAGGGTTATTTTTTAACATGTTCTTAGTGTTCCACGAAAACACATCTTCAACACAAGTGCGAAGGATGTCAAGTGAGTTAGCTGGAAGTTCATGATTATTGATAGCAATATACATTTGAGTATCATCTGCGTAGAACATTCAGTTTAAATTGTGCGAGTTAATAACATCTTACAGAGGTGCCATGTATAAATCAAACAGTAAAGGGCCAAGTATTGAGCCTTGGGGAACGCCACGTTCAAGACGCAAACGTGAAGATGTGGAGGTACCAACAGTTGCTCTTTGAAATCGATCAAATAGATACAAAGCAAACCATTGAAGAACTGATTATTTAAAGTATTGTTGAAATATACTCGTAATCTGTCAATTAAGAGACGATGATCTAGCGTATTGAACGCTGCCGTGAGGTCTAGTAAAACAATTATTCTTTCGCCATTAGAGTCTAGGGTCTTCGGGATATCATTGGTAACTTTCAGAAGAGCAGTTTCAGTTTAGTAATGTCTTCTATATGCAGACTGCAAGTTAGGAAAGAGATTGTTGATATTCAGATAGTGATGCACTTGTGCAGCAGCTGATTTCTCTATAATCTTGGCAAGAGGTGGAATGTTTGATACCGGTCTATAGCTGGCAAAATCTTCGGGATCAAGTTCAGGCTTCTTTAATTTAGGACGGACTTGTGATATTTATTTTTTGGACAATATACAGTTGCAAAAGACTGTCTAGGAATCGTCCCAACACATGCTAATACTGATGCTATGTTGTCTTTATAATAACAATAGGCGTTGCAATGGGATCTAGAGAGCAAGTCTTATTGGAGAAAATGAGATAATATCCTTGAAAACATCATTCGGTGGTGGATGAAACTTCGATAACTCACAGTGAAGTGTTTGCTGTTCTTTCACGTGGGCAATATTAGAAGAATTACCAAATTAAAAATGCACGCATGATATAGGATGCAGACCTTGTACCATCAGTGTCCTGTATCTTTCTCTTCGTTTCCTCATCCCCTGTCTCCAAACTCTCCCTCCTGCTTCTCTCCCCTCGTAAACATAAACAGCCCGGTTAAGATAACTCCTGAGATGACCCTATCTTCAAATTTAATCATGATACTCTGTGTTGTTGTAAATAGGTAATTGACTTTTGGACTTGATGGAGAAACCTTTGTGATGTTTATCGAATTGAACCTGCATCTGATTGTCAGCGTTACGAGACATGAATGTGCGGTCAGCGAGTGAGGAACGTTATCCTTTTATGACCGTCCCGTGTTTGCAGTGATTACGAAAATTTGGTTTTATTAAATAAGTTGATAAGCGTAAACTCACAACCATAATCAAAACTCCCGAGATCAGGTTTTGAGCGTTTGCCTTCCCATTCGAGTCAGCAGCTTGCAAATCTCTACATCATCAAATTTGTCTCCATCCCACCAACGCATTTAGGGAGCTTACGAAACGACGACGCCGACGGCAACGACGACGCTACAAAACAATAGGTTTAGTGAGCAAAAACAATGGCTCTGCACGCTCTGCACTTGCCTTTTACATTTGTGTACATTTCTTTGCCGTCATCTTCTAAATGACGACGTAAAATGACCAAATTCAAGGTTCTGTGGAGGACGTTAGAACATGACGATGAATTTTCAGTTCTCTATCTACGCTTCCAACCCACTCATACCAGTTTAATTCCTCACCAGTTACCACACATTTTTAACGCGAAACTACATGAAATAGTTTCGCAGTGATATAAATAACGCGAACTCGTATTTTTAAATGAAGTCCTCGTAGCCGCCGTCGTCTCGTTTCGTAAGCTCCCTTTTATGGATTGGGTGACTGTCCAGCCAAAGAATAATTTACACGTGTTAGTCCGATATCACTCCAAAATGTAAGGGCATTGCTGAGTGGTCTGCATTCAGTGTGCATTTAACGATGAATTGCGTTTGGTCGATTACTTTGTAATAATGCATTAGTTTATCTATTGTTGCCACCAGGATAAGGGTATAGAAAGCATTGCAGTTGGCATTGGTCAGAGCGTAGACTATGCCGAGTTGGAAGCCATTGCCATGAACAAGACAGAAAACGTTGTACAGTTGAAGAAGTTTGATGATCTCAACAACAGGATAAACGACATTGTTGCAAAATATTGCATGGCAACATAGAAACAGACCTGAGCAAACTGTTGCACATATTGATTGTGAGGTAACTACTGTAGTTTAGATTTGTCGAATTGATCAAAACAGTGATTACTTTTCTTTCGTACTTTTTTAGCAAAATTCTCAGCCAATTGAAGCGAAAGCAAAATGAATTGCGACTTACGCGCATGCTTTTGCCCTCGCTTAGCGACAGCTTAAGGTGGCTCAACCAGTTTCAACGCTCCCAAGGGACGCTCTTATTAGAAGGATCGGCACCACAATGTTTTATCATGTATTAGCAATATTGTGGTACCAAATGAAACACGAATTATTGCTGAACCAGAAACAGTCATTACTGTGACGTAATATGTCACCGTGGCAACGGGCAAGCCCTGTAAAAGCACTGTTTCGAGCCTCCTTAAGGGAGGACCATTAGGTAAGTTGGGGGGTGGGAATTTTTCAACTCGCATGGATTTTTTTTCGTCCATTGCCTGCGCAGGAATTATTTTCTCACGAAGTCTTCTGCACAATTTTTTTGTGGGGGGGGGGGGGGGGATGTTTTATGTTTTAATCAATTTGGAAAGACTGTGACTTTTAGTGTAACAAATTGCCCTTGAAAGCAACTTAGAAGAAATTAAGAGCCAACTCGCAGATTTAGAACTCGCAAAGCCAAAAATGGTTTTGCCACCGGCCAAACGCAAGGTTCTCAAATCCTTGAAATGTGACACCCAACAAATTATCAAAAAGGCCGACAAAGGTACAACAACTATTGTCAAGAACACGCAAGACAAAATCAACTAGGGCCAAATCTAACTGGATAACGGAGACCACTATAGGTCTCTTTTGACACCCATGGTAGTTGACAGAAACCACAGATCTACAGTTCAACAACTTATCAATGATCTCTGCCACGGAAATTCACATAGATGAAATGACTAAAAATGGCTTTGCCAAACACCAAGTCCGCCTCTCATCCCAGGATTCTACACCCTCACCAAGATACACAAGCCGACCCGCTCGTTAGGACAACAATATCAGGGTGTAATGGCCCGAAAGAGAAATTATCATCATTTGTTGACAAAATAATTCAACCTAAAGCACAACAACAGTAGTCGTATCTCAAAAATACCATCGACTTAATTAACTTTATAAAGAAAACGAAGGTCGCGGCAGAAGCTACACTTCTTTCAATGGACGTAACGAGTCTCTTTAGAACTTGATACACCACAAGAAGAGGGAATTCACACAGTATGCAGAGCCTACGAGGCTTGCTACAACAACAAACCTCTTATCCCTACACGACTACTCGAGCGAGCGTTAAGGCTAATTCTGCAAGAACTTTCATTCCAATTTTCTTGAAAAAAACTACCGACAAGCACATGGTACAGCCATGGGCACTAATGACAGTTACCTTTGCTAACACCTTCATGATTAAGATAGAACTGAGCGGAAATCTTATCCAAAGCGCATTTAACTGAACAGCTCGTTTGGAAACGCTTTACAGAAAACACGCTCTCGCTCAGAGGCCGGGTTATTCGAAACATGGTTAGCGCTAACCAGTGTTAAAAACCATGGAAACCTATAAGTTTTTATATCTCTTAACCAAAGGTTAGCGCCAACTTGGCTTCGAGCAACCGGCCCCAGGCTGGACTGTAAACAGAGACAAAATAGTGCAGTTCATTAAACAAGCAAAGAAACATCACCCCACTATCAAATCTACGGCTGAAATCTCCAAAACGGAAACAACATTGCTGGATACGGGCATCGCATTTCTTGATGTACACGTGCGCACTTATTTTAAAACAGCAACCATTGGTGAGCGAAATCTGCAAGAATCCCTTATCATGTCGTACAAAAAAGATACTCGAAAGAGTTTTAATTAAACTGTGAAGAATGCTAAAACTAGCGTGATGTAGCAGCTCTCGTGACGTATTCTGTGATTGGCTCGCTATCCCAGCCACAAACAAACGACTAAAAGATTAAAATAATGACTAAGGGCCTGATTACCTGGAGATTTTCAGCCCGGTTAGCCGGGCTGAAATTTCAGCTCGGGTTCTGAAAGAAATCCTCTTAAAATTAAAGTGGCGATTATATGGAGAAGGTTTCAGCCTGGGGTGAATTTCAGCCTGGAAAAACGGGCTGAAAAATTCATTTAATCGCTATCATTTTTTCAGCACGAGATGAAAAAGGAACGTGAGCATGCGCATAGATCGTGTTTTCGCTTCTCAGTAAATTTTCTCATGGAAATTTGCGTTTTGCGCCTAGGCGGAAATCGAGCATGTAATCGCAACAAAATTTCAGCCCGGGCTGAAACTCACCGTGTAATCAGGCCCTTAGACTTAAACAATAGAAGCTGCTTACAATACCAAATCATGAATAGCAGGTTACGAGAGCTGCTACACTACTGGGGAGTTATGCAGGTCTGTCAACCTCATTTTTGTACACTTTTGATATTAAACACAATTGAATTGAACGATCGAGTTCCCTTAAATCCTAATGATCCATCCCTTCAGTATATGTACTTAGTTTGCAACCTGATTGGCTCATTTTATCGTCTACGTATTTTGTCACACTATGCCACCAAATATGACTAAATCCCACAATTTTTTCTCAAGTTTCAATTTAAACAACTGGACTGTCACCCACCCCTCCCCCCAGGTTTTTCAGTGAACTTCAACTCTCCCAGTTCGATTTGTCTTCGTACCAACGGAGCCATCGTTTCTTCGAAAACACTTCGTGATGGTTGACATTTTCCGCTCCATTTGTGTTACAGGTGAACAGGACATTATACAGATGAAGGGGAAGATGTTTAAATTAAAAGGGAAAACTTAGAGTTTAGTTTATTGTTAAAGAGGAAAACCTAGATTTTAGTTGCATGTGAACCACGTCGGAGTTATCAAGAAGCAATAAAGTACGAAGATGAATACAATAAATGCTCTGATCTCTCATTTCCCTCCTTCCCCAAAAGAGGTTTCGGTATACCACTGGGCCTCAAAGGCACCAAATCAGAGACTACATCGGCACTTCATCTTCATCTTGACCAACAAGCCGTTTCTCTGTTGGCTTTGGAGCTTCCCTTCAAAACCTTTAAACATTTTAGGAAAAAAAAGCTACTTTTCACATTGAAAATGTCCTTACTAATCTTGATTAGTTCACACGCACAGGAAATCACGCAGCCTTCGTGTGCATGCCGTGCGACAAATCGTCTACGCGTAGCCGATGCTCAATAAGAGACAGAAACAACAGGTGATTTGTCTCAATAGTTCATTCAAGGCGTACAGAGTTTATTTTCCTGTGTCGTCTTCGCATCCGAAAAGCTCAAATTTGGCAAAAACGTACCAATTATCGAATTCTCTTTTGAGTGACTAGTTGTATTTTTGGATCACGTCGACCGATACGCGACCGAAATGGCGAGCGACAGTCAACCGTGTGTTGGACGATACTCAGTCGATATGTCGGCCGATATATCGGCCGATACTCGGCCGATGGTATCGGTCAATACTCCGTCGACGGGTGCCTTTCGTAAACATTATCCGTATTTTTTGCACTGGGCATTCGCTTCAAACGAAGGACAAGCATGCTCTCCCAGATTTTTAAATTAATCGTTCCCATAGTGAAAAGGGACAATACAAATACCAGTTAAAAAGGAAAATAGCTCATTTCCGGTTGCCGCCCATGGTTCAGAAAAGTCGCGAGCTTACGCTCTTTAAAAAGTCATAAGATAAATCCCAAGGACAACAGAAATTTATTCGTGCATTTTTGGGGAAGGGAAAGTAAAATGTCCTGATCTTTACTTTGATTGGCCACCAGAAAATTAAAGGGCGGCGTAGCGAACTTGGGTGAAGTGAAAACGGGACATTGGGTGTATCTTACGGGTTCGCTCGGTAGCGTAGCGGTATGAAGAACTTTCTCCCGATAAGATTTCACGATCTGGACATCAGTGGCATTGACCTCATCGGATTTTAAGAGTTTGTTTGGGGGGACGAAGGCTTTTTTCTGACTAAGTTCAACAGCTGCAACACTCCGGGTCTTAAACATGACGGAGGAAAAATTTCAAATGGTAATAGACCATAGGCCCCTCTCACAGCCCTTCATGTTAATCAGCACTGTGGGATAAGAGCCCTCATACTGGTTTGTGAAAAGTAACGGGGAGATCTCGGTGTTAGTGGTCCATCTTTCAGAGAATTGTAAACCACTCACCGCCT
>NC_090871.1:2896017-2918517 GCF_036669935.1 Montipora foliosa
GAACTGGGAACACTTCATTCAATACCATCCATGGCTCCTGCATAAAGTCAGAGATTAGTCCAAATCCATGAAGGAAATGATGATGTGCTTGTTTCATGGCAACATAATAATATTTGTTACTGGCAAGCCTGTTTAGAAAGAGACATACCCAGGGAAAGTATTTCGTGAAAACCTAACGAGTGATTGAATAAGAGTGCCCAGATTATCAACACTGGAATCATGTGTTTTTGAAATTTATTGTTCTTTATTGTTATGATGATGATGATGATGATGATGGTATTATAAGTATTATGGGGTATAGTTGATGGTTTATCTCTGACGACAATCAGGCTTACCTTGCTTGAGGTAGTACATGTAGCTGCTGAAGTGACTTCGCTGAAAATAAAAGTTCAGTACATGCCATGTAAAAGTGTAGTCAAACTAATATCGTGCAGTGTTTTCAATAACATTTGAAGTAGGCAGCTGGTTCAAGTCTATTAGCCGACTGCATCAACAAGGGCCGCTAGGCCCCTTCGTTTAGGGCGGTCTGGGGCCATGCTCCTCCAGAAAATTTTGAAATCTGGGGAACAAATTGAGTGCAAAGATAAAGGAAAATTTCTTATCTACAGCGACGTGTGCAGTTACATGTACGCGCATTCTTTTGATACTTTCCAGCGAAGAAAGATTTGTGAAACCGTTTCCAAAGGAAAATTAACGATTTAAAATTTATATGACATTTCGACAACTTCATGTCATCATTACTACCAATTTCAAGCTGCCGTGATCGGCAAACTTTTTCGCGCGTTTGTTCAAGCGGAATTGAGACATTTCGGTTTGCCTAGACCAACCACGAAAATTTTGTTCGGTCAACATGAGAAATCAGTCCTGTCGAACGGTAAGAATATGTCATTTTAATCTGAATGAACGAAAAGGCTTAACCAGTGAAAATGAACGAAACATTTACTGTTTTAGTGGAAAACAAGTCTTGATGCGACGATTACTCAATAACAACCTGTTTTGCATAAAGCGTCTTGATATGTTTGCGGAGGTAACTAAACGTAATTGAATTACGTAAAAAAATGCGACGGTTGGTCTAGACAAAAATGCTGTTCACTGTAGCTCGAAGAGGGCAGTATCAAATCTGACATTCTTTATGAAATTGAGGCTAAAAAATTGTCAGTGCTGCCTATCAAAGCAAGATGGCTATATGTTTATATTTTACACATTTCTCCTGGTAGGCATTGTAAATTAAACGTCCTTTAAATTATTAGAATCAAGGGTTCTGTTTGAAATAAAGGTGAGTTTTGGTTTGCAGCGATGCACTTGCATTGGAGATTTTCATTTTGACTATTGACACTACACATTCACAGGACCAAGTAGTTTGCGGGTTTGACAAATTTACTAACATGTATTTTTTTTGGTTTGCAGTTAATGAAGATGACGTTGTTTCTCATACAATTTTATACAGCCATTCTGAAATGGAACCTTACAGCAAGAGCATTTTTTAACACAATTTTGTTTTGTTCACAGCATTTACCCTGGTGCATCTTGCTGTTGCACTTTGGCTTCGCATTCCTGAAAATCTCCAACCTACAAGTACAATAGATCTTTTAGAAATTTAGCACATTCCAAAAATATATTATCATAAAAATCACAATTGCATTTTCATATCCTCTTGGCTATAAACTGCATTAAAATAACGCATGGCTCATTGTAAAGCTCACAGAGGGTATCCAAAAAAGCTGGCAAACGCACTTACTTTTGGTCCATCATCACTTTCAACTTTACCTGTGAAAAACAAAAACTCTGTTGACTTTTGAACTCTGTACTACATTACATTTTGTTACATTGTGTAACTGTTATTTTCCATCTTGATTGCAAAAACCATGTTATGTGCAAAGCAGCAACTGTTAAATGTTAAACTACTTGGGAAAAAATATAACTCTAAGTAAACTGTTAAAATACATGTAGCACTGTCATAAACACCCCAGTAAACAATAGAAATGTATAACCTTATTGTATGTTCAAGCTATAGGTGTATCCATACATTTCTGGTTATTATCCCACCTTAATATTACTATATCCAGGAGGCAAGATGATTTTCAAAACATTTACCTTGAGGATCCACCTCGGCATTCCTGTTGGTGGTTTCTAACCATTGCCATGGGAATACAGAGTCCACAATTCACACAATCTTCCTTTGGGGTAAGTCCAACCTGCAAAAAGACGTTAAATTTTATTTTCACTTAGTGTACATTTCATGGTCAGTTTTTGCAAAGAAAAAAAACCCATATTAACAAATAAGTTAATTACACTGGTCCCTTAGTCAAACGTAAAACAAGAACACCTTTTTCTGTGGTGCAACTATGAGTAACGGCTATAGACTGCATAAGTGTCACTCACCTCTTGCTTCAAAGGACTCTCGTCTAAATCTGTCTGGAGAGGGCAGATGTAGGCCACAGCCTGACCAAAGCGCTCCCGCAAATGTGGCACTGTATACCCGAAGGCTCCAGGATATAGTAGAGACAATTGTCTCTGTCCACCTCCTACTCCATCAGCACAGAGAAATTCGAACCCCCCAGCTACTTTTAGTTTTGGAAAATGATTTTCCAGAGCTGTACTTAGTTCTTTGTGGCTTGCATTCTTTTGAACTGAAAGTCGTGCCTTTCCAAGGCCAGCATCTAAAAGTTTATGAACCCTGGCCCTTGAGGGAGTAACATTGGGGTGCAGGGATGGCGCAGTGGTGAGAGCACTCGCCTCCCACCAATGTGGCCCAGGTTCGATTCCCGGACTCGGCGTCATATGTGGGTTGAGTTTGTTGGTTCTCTACTCTGTACCGAGAGGTTTTCTCCGGGCACTCCGGTTTCCCCTCTCCTCAAAAACCAAGATTTCACTTGATTTACTTTCATTGTTCATTTCAGTTTACAGTGTCCCCAATTAGAGCCCTTCCGCGAGAACGACTAGACACTTAAATAAAGTTCCTTTTCATCTTGTCTTGCCAAGACACAGAAGTCGTGCGTCCAGGTCTCCTTGGGCGTAAAAGATGCTTTGGCTGGAACATATCCAGTCATCTTTTGCCTCTTAAGGGGCAGAGTAAATTGAGTAGTTGTGCGGGATGAGCACATCCCTGGAAATCTTCTCCTGCAAAGGAACAATAAATTCAACCAATTTAAATAAGGCAATATCAAGTTAATTTCTTGATCAAAAGGGCAACTCACTTGTACTAAAACGTCCTCAAATAAATACCCAGGTGCACACTGAAGATGCTTGCATTCATGGGAAAGTACCAACATGTTGCTGGCGAAATGTTAAATCACACAGTAGTCATAAAATTCAAGCTTCCCAGCAAATTCAATTTTTAGGTAAGGAGTTTGAGGCCTGCTACAGGAAAAAGAGGAAAAAAGGCAGGGTAGGGTGTGGGAGTTGGAGGGAAAACAGTGACCAAAAGAATAACAGAAGACTAGAGAAAACTATGTAAGGAAGAGAGCAAGGCAAAAGGAAATAGCCTCTTCCAGGCGTTCAGTTAGTTGGGGCGCAGCGCGAAAAAATATAAAAAAGCGGAAAAGCTGCTTTTCGCGCTGCGCCCCAAGTAACTGAACGCTTGGAAGAAACCAAAAATGGAAGAACAACAAATTACATTTTTGTTGACGAGGTAAGTACTAAATATCAAATACACGTGGAAATGCGCTATTGTGAAAGACAAATGAACGAATTGGGGCTGTGTGCAAATTTCTCTGAAACTGACGTCACTGTTAGCACGTGTTTGTGGTAAATACTTGCATATATAGTTTTCTCTCGAACAAACTATTAAGACCTATGAACTACCTATTTGTACCGAACCTTTCACGTATAAGAGAAACAGACGTAACGAAAACCGCAGAAAATCACAATACTGCTTCACGCTTAAGACTTGTATTTGAGCTTAAGCTTACCTGAATTCCACAGAAGCTTCTGTCAAGCTGCTGTTGTTCCAATTTTCCCCGGAATTTCCTTCCTGGCTTGCCTCAGCTTCTTGACCAACTTCTGCGCCAAACGAGTTTCTATTTCTTTCCAGGTGATCAACCACCTCACGGAGTAAAGTCTCCGTTCTTTTCATAAAGTTGTCCATCGCAATCCTAACCTTTCACACACCGAAACACCACCGACGAGGAGCAACCGCGCGAAGAATAATCTTAAAAGCACTCTGGGAAACAAACTTTTTTCGATACGCCGCTGGCCCGATGGAATGATGTTTCTGATCCAATGACATGAACTTCGATCCAGTGGCATGACGTTATGGTCCGATCGAAAGGTCTACGATCCAATGACATGAATTTAAAATCAAGAACACGAACGTGGTTTTCTGACAGAATGATGAGTTGCAATGACATGAAGCCTGATCCAATGACATAAAATATACGATTTGATAGAATGACGGATGATCCAATGACATGAAGTATATAATCCAATAGACTGACGTATGATCCAATAAAACTAGACCCTCCGTGAGGGTACACGGGGTTGCCTGTGGTACGTGCACCGTTCCAAACAATTTTTTTCAAGGTCATTAAGAAGTCATACCAGAAGAGGCCCTTTGGCTCACAGGTCCTCACACGTTCGTACGACGAAACAGATCTGTCCTTGCGTAATATGTAGCTCTAACAGTGCACGATATTGTTTTGGTATTTTAAAATACAATAAAAAACGTTCTCTGGCTAAAATTTTTGAAAAAGAATATAAGCTTTCGGCTGTCGATCTACAGCCTTCCACGGATAAAACGTTGAATGTAAATTAGTGAAATATATACAGAAAAGGCGAGATAAAAATGATAAAAAGAACAGAGTAAAGGTATGAAAAATGGTGGCTATTGTTTAAAAAGAATTTTATACTGATTAGGAATCGGCTTAAAGTTATTGTCAGCATGCTTGGTAGAAGAGGTGTGCCAGGCCTCTAGAGTTTTCCTAACACGAAAAGAGCCTTTGTCGATAACTCGAGAATGACTGAAATCAATGCGATGACCGAAAGACCACGCATGTTTCGCAATGTTTGACCCATTGGCACATGTTTTTACATTCCTAACGTGTTCTTTCTTGCGGGTTTCAAAGCAACGGCCAGTTTCACCTATATAACACCAATCACAATCGGCACAGGGTATTTTATAAACCACGTTGGGTTGGTGTTCAATAGCTGGTCTGAATTTAGGAGAAAGGAATTCTTGTTGTAAAGTCTTGAGGGGCTTATTTACAACTCGGATATCGTGTCTTCGAAGAATTCTTGTTAGGGGTTGCGTAACACCATTGATAAAAGGAAGGACAGCAAAACCGTTAGGGTTCTCTTGAGGCGCAAACCATTTAAACAATATGCCAACCAATTCTTCAGGTGAAGGGATGGCATGTGTGGGTGGTTTGGAAAATTTCTGCTTTAAGATATTGGAAATAACAAAGGAGGGATAGTTGTTGGCTCGTAGAGCATCAAAGACGTGATTGATTTCGGTATTTTTCCCTTGCGGTGTACTTGGGAGTTTAATTGCGCGGTGTAGGAGGGTCTCAGCTGTGCTGATCTTGTGGCGTTTGTCGTGGTGAGAAGAAAAGTCTAAATATCTGTCCGTGTGAGTTGCTTTGCGGTAAACATCAACAGTGATCGTGTTATCCTTGCGGGAAACCAAAGTATCCAAGAAGGCGATCTGTTGGTCAGATTCCTCTTCAATAGTGAATGAGATGTGTGGATCGATAGAATTAAGTGTAGTATGAAAAGAGTTAACAGCATCTCTTTTGATGATGCAGAAGCTATCATCCACGTAGCGTTTCCATACTTAAGGTTGTACTTCAAACGTGTTAATGGCCATTTCTTCGATCGCTTCCATGCACAAGTTCGCCACCACAGGGCTGACGGGGCTACCCATCGCGCAACCATGGATCTGTTTGTATATCTTATCATCATAAATAAAGTATGTTGTTTTAAATGGTTGGCATGTTTTTTAAATGGTTTGCGCCTCAAGAGAACCTTCAAGCTGTCCTTCCTTTTATCAATGGTGTTACGCAACCCCTAACAAGAATTCTTCGAAGACACGATATCCGAGTTGTAAATAAGCCCCTCAAGACTTTACAACAAGAATTCCTTTCTCCTAAATTCAGACCAGCTATTGAACACCAACCCAACGTGATTTATAAAATACCCTGTGCCGATTGTGATTGGTGTTATATAGGTGAAACTGGCCGTTGCTTTGAAACCCGCAAGAAAGAACACGTTAGGAATGTAAAAACATGTGCCAATGGGTCAAACATTGCGAAACATGCGTGGTCTTTCGGTCATCGCATTGATTTCAGTCATTCTCGAGTTATCGACAAAGGCTCTTTTCGTGTTAGGAAAACTCTAGAGGCCTGGCACACCTCTTCTACCAAGCATGCTGACAATAACTTTAAGCCGATTCCTAATCAGTATAAAATTCTTTTTAAACAATAGCCACCATTTTTCATACCTTTACTCTGTTCTTTTTATCATTTTTATCTCGCCTTTTCTGTATATATTTCACTAATTTACATTCAACGTTTTATCCGTGGAAGGCTGTAGATCGACAGCCGAAAGCTTATATTCTTTTTCAAAATTTTTAGCCAGAGAACGTTTTTTATTGTATTTTACTATGCCTAATCCTGGCTCCGCTTCAATTTTTAATTGTTTTGGTATTGTCTATCATTGTAGTGCCATGGTAGAAGTCTTGGGTAAATAGTCTGAGAAGACATGTGGTTACTAGCAAAGTACTGAACCCAGAAAGATTGAAGAAAATAAATGGGAAATGAGAAACATTGGCTTCTGGGCTGACATGTTGATAAACTTCTTTTCACCACAAGTTTAAGCGTGCCCTCTGAGCATCTGACAGCTTTGTAACGCCGAAGTTCACTGAAGTTACTCCCTGTTCAGCGGGGTTAGTGTTTGGATGGGAGACCAAAATAATATACCCCTAGCTCATTAAACAGAAGCATCGGACCGAAATTACTATTAACGCTAACAAATGCGAACTCAGCAAGGTACAGATTTTGTTAGCTTGCTTGATGCAAAAGTAAATAAATATTGATACACAGTTTTTAGAAAGAGCAGAAGGAAGTTTCCAGGACGATCGCTCGAGAATAACATATTTACGACATGAAAACAACATTTATTTTGAACCGTGAATATAGAATATAAAAAGTTACGATCAGCGAGAAATATTTTGGGGGATTTTTGCAACGTTCAATTTTGTTATTGTACGTTTTGGCTGCACAAATAAATCGCAAAATCGAAAGTGACATCGCCGGAATTCAGCGGACGCCGTGATGAAGTTACCGCGGCATGTTTACTCGCCAAACAGTGAAGTATCTGTGTCAAATGATGGCAAGTACCGGGTTTTTGTAAGTTTCTTTTTCTGTCAAGTGTTATAAAGTTTGACAATGAAATGAGCGAAGTCAAAACAAAGATCACAATCGCCCAAGTCTTGTTTATGCAAAGTCAAAATTTACTCTCCAAGACGCGTACGACGTTATTTATTCTAACCAGGTAATTCCATCATTTTGGAAATAGCAGCTACTTTATTATTCAACTGCGTCACAATTCTTCACTGATTTTGGGGCTCATTTTGTTGAAACTCAAGCACGCTTCCAACAGGCCTGTGAACCCTTCCTGCTTACGAAGCAATACTAAAAAACTTCTCCCATATCACATTTCAACCTTAAGCTCGAAAATTCAATACACAACATGATATTATAATTCACAAAGGCAGAAAATACCACAGAATCCTTTTCCAGCGAAAAATTTATTGAAACAAACAACATATTTGCTCTTAGAGGCGAAAACCTCTTCCTATTTCATTGCGTGCGTGAAGACAAGAAACTCAATCGTGTTAAATTACCATGTACGTCAGGTAAATACAGCTCACTTTGATTTCGGCTCGACGGGCGATAGATTGTTGTCGAAGTCCATTACTCGTCGCTTTTAAGATTCCACCGCCTGTATATCCAATTGACTTGCCATTATTGAGCTTCATAAGGGTATATTTTGTTATCGTGTCTTAATCGTGTATTGAAACCGATTCCAATGGATTATCAAGCCACACCAGAAACACTCCGAATCTAATCCGCCATGCTTTTAATAATAATCCCATCACTCTTTGCACTCCTAGATACATCATGTAGGATGCACTGAACATACACTACACGCGTTACATGACTTTCGACGCCATTGCCGGTTAAGTTAATCGTTCTACTGTGTCCACCAGAGAAATCTACGCATTTCCCACTACCCTCTCGATCCTAAGAAAATACGCGCAGAAGGCTCTACGCACAAAGCCACCACTTAGCAGGGAAGTGACAGACAAGACTTTTCCCGACACGGAAAATAAAATTACCCACGAAATGAAACCGAGATTCCGACTGGATTTGGCAACCCAGTAATAAGTCCGATCCAATTACATGAAGTGTATTGTCCGATAGAATGCTGTATGATCCAATGAAATAAAATCCGATCCAATTACATGAAGTGCATTGTCCGATAGAATGCTGTATGATCCAAAGAAATAAAATCCGATCCAATTACATGAAGTGCATTGTCCGATAGAATGCTGTATGATCCAATGAAATAAAATCCGATCCAATTACATGAAGTGCATTGTCCGATAGAATGCTGTATGATCCAAAGAAATAAAACCCGATCCAATTACATGAAGTGTACCGTCCGATAGAATGCTGTATGATCCAAAGAAATAAAATCCGATCCAATTACATGAAGTGCATTGTCCAATAGAATGCTGTATGATCCAAAAAAATAAAATCCGATCCAATTACATGAAGTGTATTGTCCGATAGTTTGCTGTATGATTCAATGGCATGGCGTTAATGGTCCAATGGCATGAAACTCGATTCAATTGCATTTTTGTCCCAATTCCCCCTCAATAAATTATGGCCGCCGAGAAGGATTTGTGATGTGAGTGATGTTTAGGCTCTGTTTACAGCTTCTGTTGCTTCGACTTCAGATTTTTTCAAAAACCTTTAAAGGAAGAGTGGAGAGAATGCATCCGATGAATGGTTTGAGTAAAAGAAGACTTTACAGTTGTACTTCCTACGGGATTTGGCAATGGTGTTATTAATACAGGCCCGAACATTCTAGAAGAAGATGCATCGTTCTTCTTCCACCAACTCGAAAACGTTTGTAGTTGTGGCAATTCCTTTGGAATATATTCGGAAGCAACAAGTTGCGAATCCAAAAAGAACCGAATAGATCGAACTTTAGGGCTGCCACGTTCGGGAAATCAGCCGAGCTTGACAGAGAAATTCGATACTGTTTACGGAATCACTGAACAATCTGAACACAATTCTAACAAAATGATAGCTGAGTAGCTGCTGCTGAAAAACTAGTCTTTCTCAAAGTCCATTTTCCTCATATCTATTTTTATAGCATCTTTTATTGGCATCTCAAATATTCGAGTTTAAATAAAGTTTATTGTACTGTTGATTGCGCCTGATGATGACATGAAGAATTCGGGCTGTTTCTGCCATTTTATCTCGAAGTTATTTGTTCCTTAATGGTTTGGACTGAGAAGCCACACCAACTGTCAAGCAGGATTTGTAGTAACAGCTTTGATCGCAGTCATCAAAGCCAGAGTGCTATTTTGTTTTTGTCGCGTCTTTACTTGAATCGCAGCGTAGGTAATTCCCGGTAAAATCTGATTGGCTCACATTTGTAGCATGAAACATGATAACATCACTCTTGACAGGTGGGCGACAGACGACTCGTTAAGAAATTGTATCAGGCGTACTTTTTAGCGCCCTGTCTCAAGAAAAGTACGCTTGATCGCAGGTTATGAAAATGCAAACCAGCAGGTATGAAAAATGTAATCTTGTCTTTACCTAGAAATCATACAGCATTGTAACGCTCACAAATCCAAAATCCATATTTTTCCTTGACTGCTTCCAAAACTATATGGGTTTCTTTTTCAATGAATATTTCTCCATGGAATAAAAAGAAAGATAGGTCAACGAAAGTAAAACTTCAAATTCTACAAACTGTTTTCTCTTTTTACACAATATTATAGGAGACGCTTGCAGATGAGCAAATGCAGCTGGCTGCCTTTGAGAGGTCAGATGCAACACTGACAAAACAATTGGATGTGGTACTCAAACAAATGAATGTGGAGAGACCAGCGTATCATGGAAAATCATTTATTTCTAACCATGTACACATTTGCTGCAAGGTAACTAATTGTAAGACAAATTTCACATTAGAAAAGCAACCATTATCACATTACTTTCATTAAATTGTTGCTGCTGTTGTTTTTCATCAAGGAAAACAACACTAGACTATGCAGTGCTGTGGTGGAAAAAACAGAGGAGCTGTGCCCTTCATTGCTTTCTGAGGCCAGAGAAATAAGTGTCAAGTTTGATCAACCACTCAAACTTTTTGATGCTTGCCACTTTGTCTATGACAGTGCAGACTACCTGGATGATGAAAAGATTTATAAGATGGGTGGGGGAATTAATAACCTCACCCCTGTTGTTCAAAAGGTGGATGGTACTGTCCAATGGATAATAAGCACTATCAAATAAAAAATTAAGTTATCCACTAGATATAGTGATTTATCTTGTGGATAGTGCTATCCACTCTTTGAACAACGGGGAGCTGAAATGTTTATGCAACTTGAATGTCTTAAGTCTGATCCTCCTTTTTCTTTTTTTAGAGGCAGACATCAAAATGTTCTTAAAATGTATCCGAGAAAAATTTCCTGACATGACAATTACTGCCAAACTGCATATGCTGGAAGATCATGTTTGTCCATTTCTTCGGCGATGGCATATGGGCCTTGGATTCTACGGAGAACAGGGGATTGAAGGAATTCACTCCAAGTTTAATACCCAGTCTCTCAGCACTTTGATCATGTAAAGAAGCAGGACGTGAGATTACTGCAAATCCTTGTTCACCACCACATTGCCACGAGTCCAGCACTTGCAGGAAAAGCTCCAAAGCCTAAAGAGCGTAATTTAAAGAGAAAAGAAATCGAATAAAGCATTTCTCTCCTTACAATGAATGGCTTACATTGAACTTACAGTTATATGTGACCAGGCTCACAATATATTAGTAGACATTTTATTTTTTCTTCACAAATATGCTGGAATGGAAACACACCCATTCTCAGCTAACTGGGACCATTCGCAGTTTGTAAAGTCAAAAAATGAAGTGTTACCGATTTTCATTTTACTAACATTTCTGAATATGATAACATTTAAACTTCCTTTTTCTGAATTTGCGCAATTAACGACCAAGTAGTTTGCAAGTTAAACGAAAAAATTTTCAACCCTTCTTGTGAAAAAAAGAAACTTGTGATTTTTAGGACCTCGATAGGAAAAACGTAACTTTAGTAATGGATAGATGTCATTGCAAGTAAACTTTTGTCGTTTTTAATAAACATGTATATGGGAAAAACTAATTTGCTTTATTATTTGTACTAACTTGTAACTTGACAGAAATAACTTTTCAACAATTTTACAAGTTTAATCATATTTTTATCGATATGAAATTTCCATTTTTTATATTTTCTGTTACGTTTTTACTTCGGGAATGTAAAAGTCCCCATTCACCTAACCATAAATGCTACAAACGAAACTATTTAACTACAAACTTTTAATTGGTATGTTACGCCGTAAGATAAGCGGAAACGGCCTGGAACATGGTAACGTAATTTACACTGTCTCACTATTACTCTATAACACACTATTACACTATAACACTGTTAACAATCTATTCGTGATAACGGTATAAAATCACAGGTTTACCTAAACTCATGCTCTGTAAGCTTTCATTCTCATGAAAGAAAATGTGAACTACACACTTTCGATTAACTGCTCTTGATAAACTTGAACAACACAATTAAATTGAAACATTTGCTGTGACCTTGGACGGAGTATTAATAACAATGCGTTTGAGTTTCTGCAGTTCTTTGCAACGTAAACTTAATTTCGATATGTAATTTATGTTATTTTTTCTAGTTGGTAACGTAATTTACATCCACTCATAAAGAAATAGAAATGGAATATGAAAAGCAGCTATCAATCAAACTCAGTTCCTTCTGACAAAAGTAGCACAACCAGTGTTTTCAGTCAAGTTTTCAGTTCATTGTTTTCATTTTTAAAGCTCAAAACTTTCATGCCGTTGCTCGATCAGTTCAACGGTTACATCTGTAACCTTAAAGATGCGCCGAGTTCTGCCAAGGGGGACCGGAGGCTCAATTACGCAGAGAATGCTGTGTCTTTCAAGCCACAAGACATCCTTTCGAGCAGGCCAGTTAAAACTGTTTCCTTTTCCTTTTGTCATGAAGGAGACCTCCAACTCACCGTCATCTTCGTCAATTTGTACTACCTGACCAACATACCAATTTCCTTCGTAGTCGGCAGCTACCCAGTCATTGACACGTACGGCAAGTTGGCTGTCAAGGGGACCACTAACTTCATTTAAGATGGTAACTACTTTCCACCCACAAGTTGAGTCTGCTTGGAATCCTTCGTCATGGAGGCAGTTACTGCAGTAATAAGAGGTCTCTCTTACCAGTACTTTTTCTGCTGAATTGCCAACCACAGAATGAAGTTTCATCGTGTTTGGAACCCCCTTGACCTCTTTGTATTTTCTTTCAAGGTATGCTACTACTCTACCATACTCTTCTTTACTGTAAAATCTGTACGCGACTGAGGAGCTAGTTTGACTCGTTGAGGCCCACTCGAAAAAGTCATTGGCATCTTGGATCTTGACTTTACCTGTCTTTACTGCCTCGTCTGGCATCCTCTTTGCGGTTCCTCCCACTCCATCGCATGGCCCTTTTCCGTGACCGGCTTCGAAATAGTTCCACACAGCCGGAAACCCAAACTCGCTCTTGTGATTAGCTGTCACGGCAAAGATGGTCTTGTTTCGGTACTGTGAGGTGGGGCTGTCTGTCCAGTAGTGGATGCAAGTCAGCGGTGTGACCAAAACCTTTAACTCAGATAGGAATTTCTTAAGTATTAGGTATATCGATGATGAGTTGTGGGATAGCTCATCAGATACGAATACAAAGCTCTTGTGCTTTAAGTGGCCATCAGCATCTTTAAAGTAAACCACGACAGGATGAAGACTTACCATTACACTATTCCAATACGCACTCTGGACTTCATCACAGGACTGGCAAAGGTAGTTCTCGGCAAAGTCCATTTGAGCTATTACCTCACCCTTCGGAAGGTTTTCTTTTAGACGTTTTAGCTGGGAATACTGCAGAGTCACTCGATTTGCGTGTCCTCGGAACTTGCTCACTGCATTTTCTACAACGTTGATAAATTCCGCCTTCGAAACGTCGTATTTGACGACTTTCATGCGCTTTTTTCCATCTTGATCTTCTACCCGTTTCCACTGCTCATACTCTACTGATGGGCACTGCAGACCAGCTATGATCTCTTTTATTTGCTCATCATTATTTTCAGCTATAAACTTGTCAGAGTTGACAGTGGTGGTGGCTTCTTTGCCTTTCAGAGCACGTAGTAAAAGGGCCAGGTTTTGGTGATGCTGACAAAGACAGGTATTACGGGAAGTGAAAGATTCCAGAATTATGTGCTTTTGCCTCAGTCGGCAAAATGTTGCGTGGGACGTCCTTTGATCTGGGTTTTCTGCTTTGAACTTGTCAATTAAGTTGTGCAAGTAATCGCACAGGATGCGCTTCTGCACCTTAACGCCTGTTTCACTTCTCTTTGCATCGTTCTTTCCTGGCATCATTCGGCTATTATCATCCCTTCCAAGAAAAGCTTTAACCATCTCTTGCTTGGCTTGATGGAGCTGAAGGAGGCACGTTCTCTTCTCCATAACACAGGACTTACTTTTGGACTTCATTGGACTATTCCTCGCCAGTCTGGTCTCCTTGTTCATCCTTCTAATAAGCCTGTACTTCTTCATGATTTTTCCAGAGACGATATTTCGAATAACCTGCTTGCTTTGGGTAGTCTTATTTAATCGGGCTGATTCACGAATCTCGTCCACCAGGAAGCTGCTGAACAGGAGCCTCTTTCTCAAAGAGGGGTGAACTTTGTTTGGGCGCAGGCCTGCTTCTTTGAGCTGCTTTCTGGTTTTGGTCCTTGGCGTGTTCCCATTGCTTTCTGTGTGTTCGCCACTACTTTGATTAACAAGCCTTTGATTTCTTTTTCGCATTCGTTGATTTGACTTCTCTAAATTTCTTACTCTCTGCTGTAGTGATGATATTTCCTTTTTAGCAGCTTTCAATGCCCGCGACCTTTTCCTTGGTTTGTTGAAATCTAAACTAATTACTAATCTTCTTTTTGAGACTTCTGAGGATGACTGTATGCTGCTATTTGAGAATGACTCGTTACTTGACATTCTCGTACGCTTTGCTTCTCTGTGTTTGACAACGCTTTCTTTAATTGCTTGCCGTCTTTCTTGTAATTCACTTTTCGAAAGATAAGCTGTGCTTCGATAGTATTTTTGTACCCGTTTGACTTCTCTTTGCTTGTAACGTACACCTTCTTTGGCCTTTTTTCGTTCTCTGTATGCTTTCTGGATTTCTGCTCTTGTCTTTGCCATGTCTGTAAACAAAGAGTTTACCAATCTACCGTAAGCTTTCGATCCAATTTTGTTGTAGGAAAAGCTTACCGTATGAATGATGTTAAACACGCTTCTTGAGTAAATGTTTAAATGCCCGACTGGGTATTAATCACAGTATTCGAAACAAAGGGTGCAATAAGAGCATTGTAAAAGCAAGAAACAGTTGAAGATTTTACCTTATATTCCATATTTTCGATAAACTAGACAATCGGGGAGCCTGGAAGGCGTCTTCTTTGTCCTAATCGTGACCTTAATTACTGGGTTGCCTTATAAGGCAAACCCAGTCGAGGTCTGCGTTTAGTTTGTTTGTTTTCTTTTTTTTCTTTTTTTTCTTTTTTTTCTTTTTTTTTTTTTTTTCCGTGTCGGTAAAAGTCTTGCCTGTCACTCCCCTGGTAAGTGGTGTCTTTGTGGATAGAGCCTTCTGCGCGTATTTTCGTAGGATCGAGAGGGTAGTGGAACTGCGTAGATTTCTCTGTTGGACACAGTAAAATCATTAACTTAGCCTGCAATGGCGTCGAAAGTCATGCAACGCGAATGGCGTTTTAGTGGATCCTTAAACAAAATATACCCTTATGGAGCTCAATAATGGAAAGTCAGTTGGATAAACTAGGCATGAATCTCAAAAGCGACGAGTACTGGACTTCGACAACAATCTATCGCCCGTCGAGACGAAATCAAAGTGAGCAGTATTTACCTGAAGTACAAGGTAATTTGACACAATTGAGTTTGTTGTCTTCACGCACGCAATGAAATAGGAAGAGGTTTTCGCCTCTAAGAGCAAATATGTTGTTTGTTTCAATAAAACTTTCGCTGGAAAAGGATTCTGTGGTATTTTCTGCCTTTGTGAATTATAATATCATGTTGTGTATTGAATTTTCGAGCTTAAGGTTGAAATGTGATATGCGAGAAGTTTTTTAGTTTTGCTCTGTAAGCGGGAAGGGTTCACAGGCCTGTTGAAAGCGTGCTTGAGTTTCAACAAAATGAGCCCCAAAATCAGTGAAAACTTGTGACGCAGATGAATAATAAAGTAGCTGCTATTTCCAAAATGATGGAATTACCTGGTGATAATAACGTCGTACGCGTCTTGGAGAGTAAATTTTGACTTTGCATAAACAAGAGTTGGGCGATTGTGATCTTTGTTTTGACTTCGCTCATTTCATTGTCAAACTTTATAACACTTGACAGAAAAAGAAACTTTTTAAAAACCCGGTATCTTGCCATCATTTGACACAGATGCTTCACTGTTTGACGAGTAAACATGCAGCGGTAACGTAATCACGGCGCCCGCTGAATTCCGGCCATGTCACTTTTCGATTTTGCAATTTACTTGAACGTAGCAAAAATCTCCCAAAATGTTTGTCGCTGATCGTAACTTTTTATATTCTATATTCACGGTTCAAAATTAATGTTGTTTTCATGTCGTAAATATTTTATTCTCGATCGACCGTCCGGGAAACTTCCTTCTGCTCTTTCTGAAAACTGTGTATCAATAGTTATTTGCTTTTTCATCAATATTTGTCTTGCATAAAGCAAGCTAACAAGATCTGTACCTTGCTGAGTTCGCATTTGTTAGAGTTAATAGTATTTTCGGTCCGATGCTTCTGTTTTAAGAGGGGTACATTGTTTCGGTCTCCCATCCAAACACTAACCCCGCCCGGCAGGGCTTAACTTCAGTGAACTTTAGTATTAGAAAGCCTTCAGATGCTCAGAGGGCACACTTGTGGTAAAAAGAAGTTGTGAGGGAACTTGAAAATTATCAACATGTCAGCCCAGAAGCCAATGTTTCTCGCTTCTCTTTTATTTGTTATTCTTCAGAGACTGGAATGCTGTATTTCAATACCACACAATTCAGTGCCTTCTGATTTTCTGTAGCACGTACCACAGGCAACCCAGTGTATGCTTCACAGAAGCATCTCGTTTTAATGTAAATTACGTTACCGATAATGTCTTCAATTTATTAACCTGATCGCAAGCGTTTTCTGTCTGTTTTCCACAACTACAGCTCATTCGGTAAAAGAAAAAGATAATTAATCTGAAGTTACCTCAAAGTGTGGGCATTTGTTCATTCATTCGATTCACAGATGATTCCCAGTATAAGGCAGTCGGTGAGCACGAGTCGCACGAGGTTGGAAAGGGCTTTGCTCGCGTCATCTTATGTAAATTTACTCTGACCTTTGAACTCACGCTACTAACTTCACGAAATTCCTCAGTCAAGTGTGACAATCTCGGCTGAAGTTATTTCTGGTAAATTACGTTACGGTAACGTAATTTACATTGTCTTCAATATTATTTCTAGCGATTATATAATGACAGTGATATTAAAGCTGATACATGAATTCTTGAGTTCCTAGAAGGCAAATATATTTTGAACACCTGTTACCAACTTGCTGTATTCCGTAGGTAAATTATGGGAATAAATCTCAGTAACGTAATTTATGTGCAAATTGCCCAAAAGCGTTTTGTTTGTCTATTTTTTCATGGTGTTGGATAGACCCTTGATATGTTTGCTGTGATTAAAACAGAAAGACAAAACGGATAAAAAATCGTAATAAACATACCAGAATACAAAATTTGTCAGTCAATCACTTGCCCTGCAAATATGGTAACGTAATTTACCCAAAATCATTGGACAGCATCTCTTGACAATATTCACGGAAGGCAAAAAGGGTGTTAAGGTTACAGCTCTTATATTTATAAACGTCTGTGTAATATGAACAAAATGGGCATATCTTCAATGGAAAGTCTAAAGCGTTTACTGGCTTAAAGGTCATTTGAAAATACATTTTCTTCCGTGTGATAGGCTATTTTCAGCAACATGGGATAACATAAATACTCACTAACCCTAACCCTAACCCTAACCTGAAAAGCTAATTCAATGAAATTTCTCTAGGTATTTCCTTTGGTGTTTAAGATCAAACTAAAACACATTTCAGTGATATAGAATGTCAGATACGAAAATTTAAAAAAGCCCAAAGCGTGTGACATCAATGGTCCCTGTTAGGACCAACTGTTACCCGTTACACAACTTCCTTTGTTTACAAAGGAAGTTGTGTAGTAATCTTTGTGTCACACACACAAACTTCCTTTCTAGTAAACAGGAACTCATAAGTGAATAAAGCTTACTTTGTTTAATAGCTGTCCTAGGACGTGTAGGAATCTAGGCGTGGGAATTTGTGGTTAATCACTGCATGTCTGATGCCTTTAGTAATACATGTAGGATGTAACCCAATCTCCAAACATGTAGGAAGTTTCAAGCTAGAATTAGTTCAGTTGCATTCAAGCCTCCGCAGACTACACAGCTCTGGATTAAGCCTTAGAATAATCTAGTTTGGCCAAGCAAGCTTCTCTTCAGTGCCTTGGTATGTTACTTTCTTGTTAACATGTTCATGATAAGTTGAACTTGTAGCCTGATCATTCAGTTTTGTTAGGATTATTTCTTACAATTAGCCTTTCATTGTAATTAGCCTACCATATTGTCCTGTTTAGTTGTTTTGGAGTAATTTCAGTTCTTTTGGCCACATGTTTTTGGTCATGTTTAGCTGTATTCCTTGTGAATTGTCTTGGTTTCACTAAACTGCTTTGAGTATTACATTGTGCTACTTGTTTATGAGTTAAGTTGTGAAATACTTTAGTGTAATATGAGGGTTCAGCTCTTTGTCTTTGACCTTTCCAGTTTCTTAGCTGTCATCACTTTGCAGGGTCCCAAAGGGGTTTAGGGCTCCAGGGCTCCATAGCAGCTACTTTAAGGCTCCGGGCTCGAGATATGTCCAGAAATGCACGCAATCGCAAGAGTAACAAATATAACGAATATAGCGAAAATAAACAGCAGACAGCAGCAGCAAGAATAACAATTCTTCGAGCAAGAGAAGGAAAGGGGGCCCCACAAATATAACGAAACTAATAAATATAACGAATATAGCGAAAATAACAAAGGAAACAAGCCACAGCAGCAAGAATAACAATTCTTAGAGGCAGACAAGGGAAGGGGGCCCCACAAATATAACGAAAATAACAAATGAAGCAGACAGCAGCAGCAAGAATAACAATTCTTCAAGCAAGAGAAGGCAAGGGGGCCCCACAAATATAAGGAAAATAACAAATATAACGAATATAGCGAAAACCTGTTCACGCGACATTTGATGATAACTTATTTCCGTAAAGGTTAACTTGATTATGTCTTTGTCTTTCATATAAATAACCAGGCAGCAGGACTTTGCGGCATTACATAGCTTGTGTACATATTTTTAATGACAGGCCGACAACCGAGTACGCCAATTATTTTCCATTCGCCACGTTATTTGTATCATAGACGACTTGGCCTTACAAAAACAAGGCGACAAAAGGAAGGCAATAGAAGAGCTCATACATACTAATGAATCATTTTTGCGATTGTGTTCATGCTCGTTTGCGCGTGATTTGTATGCAGGTTTTTTGCGTATATTTGGTTCGCTTATAGCCGAGTTGCATTGTGTAATGATCACCTCTGGAATTTTGTATGCTATATGTAGTGGATTATTAGTTCTGTTATTTCGCAATTTTTCGTATTGTTTTTGTTAATCCTTAATGGTTGGTCAATGAATAAACAGAAATAAATATTGTCACCTGGACTTCATCAGTGATGTGGCGGGAATTATTTTGGCAGGACGCAATATAAGTACTAGTTGATAATTAACACAAAGGGCACATTAATTAATACAGTATACGCCAATAACACTTAAAACGGAACGCAAAGCTTTTAATTTGGGCCAGTGACTAATAACTTAGCCCCTATTGCGTTCGATAGAACGCAGTTCCAATGCAGACTGAATTGAGATTTTTGGGACAACCCGTGCCTCGATCTTCGGACTCCAAATTGTGCAAATACTGTAGCGCTTATAAACAGTATGTACGTCTAAGCACCCATTTTAAATCGTTTCGCTTTCAGTAACTGCGTGGCTCGCATGTTTAGTCGAATTGCTTGCATGTTGACTCCTATTTACTCGAATGGTTCGCAGCCATGGCTCGCACGGGTCGCAAGCGCGCACGTTGTCCATACTCGTTTTAAGATAGTACAGGTACCGGGCAGTGTTGTTATTGTCTGGGATGGTCGTTAACCATAATGAGGGCACTGATTGCAGTGTTGTACTGTAGTTTGGCATCACTCCATCAGCTGCCAAAATCTACTATTCTAAACCATAAAATGCTAAATCTCGTTGGCTTAATTTTTTTTTCAATATCGTTCATTTGATTTTGTGTATATTTGAGGAAACCCCTCCCCTTCTTCACCTTTTTGCTACTTTTGTTATTATTGGCAGGAAAGCCAGGAATAAAAAAATTGTGCTTTACTTTCCATTAATTATTTTTCTGAACATGATATGAATCTGTGTTGTCGTCTGTTTTGAAAATATACACCAGATGCCCACCATTAGCCAACTGACAGTACCGTAGAGTAAAGGTAACGGCTTCCCGAAAGTAGTGGCCCTTCGAGAAATATTACTCAACTCCAGTAAAACTGTATGTAATATTTCAAGCAATACTTTAGATCGACGTACAATTCGATTTAAAAAAGTATTTAATGTAAACAATTCGCTAGGCATCTGGCTAGGGTCTGGTGTTAAACTTGCATGATGGCATGCTGTTGCGAAAAACGGGGAAACTATATGCGGGAAAAAGATAAGGGCATGCCAAAACACTAATAACGATGTTGCTAAGTGCAAAGCTGGCATTAGTGGCTTAGAAATGGACTTCGTAGGCATTGGAATGAACGCAGCGTCCGTAGGTGACGAATTTCGTATGTTGCTAAAACGAGTTACATCCGATTGACGTTTGAAATTTCCGAACAAAGTAGTTATACAACGGTGCATGGAGAAGACACAAACAAACAAACAAACAAAAAACATGGAGGAAAGAAAGAGAGAAAAAGCACCTTTACACACGTCAAACATTTTAATATGAACCCTTCTTGGGAGTAACTGCAGAATACCCTGCCACCCGAACAAAGTTCTGCCTAGCCGGCTACGCGGTACGCGAAAGCTAATAAATTCAAGTTGAAGTATGCAATGTATTCAAGTCAAAATAAATTGCGAATTGAAAATGGCTAGGCTTAGAGGCTGGCTACGCGGTACGCAGTGAGATAATCCCGTTAAAAGTGCAGTTAACCGAACCGTACAATGAAAGTTAAAATGTTAAAGAGAGTTTACGCCAAATAACTGAAACGACTTAAAGCGAGTATGGACAATGAGCGCGCTTGCGAACCGTGCGAGCCATGGCTGTTAACCATTGGAGTCCATATTCGAGTCAACATGCGAGCAATTCGTCTTAACATGCGAGCCACGCAGTTACTGAAAGCGCAACGATTTAAAATGGGTGCTTAGAGTTAAATACTGTTAATCACCACTATTTGCACAATTTGGAGTGTGATCGATGATCGGACACCGGGTGTCTCGAAGATCTCAATTCAGTCTGCATTAGAACTGCGTCCTATCGAACGCAATAAGGGCCAAGTTATTAGCCACTGCACCAAATTAAAAACTTTGGGGTTCGTTGTAGGTGTTATTGGCGAACTGTATTAATTAATGTGCCCTTTGTGTTTATTATCAAGGAGTACTTACATTGCGTCCTGCCAAAATAATTCCCGCCACATCACTGATGAAGTCCGGCTAACATTACTTATTTCTGTTTATTCATTCACCAACTCATTTCCAATAAATTTAGCACACAGAATTCCATGAGTGATCATTATACAATGCAACTCGGAGATAAGCGAACCAAATATACGCCAAAAACTTGTGTACAAATAACGCGCAAACGAGCATCAACAGAAATGTGTATGTATAAGCTCTTCTATTGTGTCGGTTGTCGGCCCGATATTAAAAATATGAACACAAGCTTATTATCATGGCACAAAGTCCTGCTGGCTGGTTATTTTTATGAAAGGCAAAGACGTCATCAGGTTAACTTTTAGAGAAATAAGTTATCAACAAATGTCGCATAAAAAGCTGTTTAACATTGAAATTATTTTTGTGGAGCCCCCTTCCCTTGTCTGCCTTGAAGAATTGTTATTCTTGCTGCTGTGGCTTGCTTCCTTTGTTATTTTCGCTATATTCGTTATATTTGTTATTTTCGTTATATTTGTGGGGCCCCCTTCCCTTGTCTGCCCCTAAGAATTGTTATTCTTGCTGCTGCTGTCTGCTTGATTTGTTATTTTCGCTATATTCGTTATATTTGTTATTTTTGTTGTATTTGTTGGGCCCCCTTTCCTTGTCTGCCTTGAAGAATTGCTGTCCTTGCTGCTATCACTTGTGATCTGTTATATTTGCCTGTATGGCTCGCTTGATTTGTTATTTTCGTTATTTTTGCGATAATTGTTATTTTCGGTATTTTCCTTAGCACAGTTGTTATATTTGTTATTCTTGCTATTCTTGCTGCTGCCGTTTGCTTGACTTTTTATTTTTGCTATATTTGTTATTTTCGTTATTTTTGTTATATTTGTAGGGCCTCCTTTCCTTGTCTGCCTTGAAGAATTGTTATTCTTGCTTCTGCCGTTTGCTTCATTCGTTATTTTTGCTATAATTGTTCAGTTTCGGTATTTTCCTTAGCACAGTTGTTATATTTGTTATTCTTGCGACTGCGTGCATTTCTGGACATAAGTGCCGGGCTCCACTGTTGACTAGTAGACTGTACTCTAAACACCGGAGAAATGAGCGGGCTCCGGACTCCACAGCAAAAAAAAAACAGGGCTCTAGGGCTCCAGGGCTCCAGGGACCCCCCTTTGGGACCCTGACTTTGTAGTGTTAATAGGCAAGTTAATATACAGATTTAGCCAAGCCTAAAAGCGGAGCTCCCGGCTTGTTTATTCTTACTGGCTGTAGGATTAGTGAAAATAAAAGGCTTTGGAACTGTCCGCCTTTTGGTTTTTCCGGATATTGCTTAATTATGTAACATTTTCTTCGCTGCCTAACTAGTGAA
>NC_090871.1:2926017-2931017 GCF_036669935.1 Montipora foliosa
TCGTTGTTTCTTGTCCGTAATGTTCGACGCCACTAAAAAGTACTCCAAACCTTTCACCCATTTCGACCAGCGCTGCCCGAGTGTCGTTTGATCGCTTGAAACGGAGAAAGGAGGGATAGCAGGTAATTGTAGTGTTGTGGCCATCACTTCTTCAGAGTCCTCTGAATCGGACATCAAGTCCAAGCATCCTCGTCGCCAAATTTAGTATTTTATATCCTAGTCAATAGGCCACACGGGATCCGCATTGCAACTGATTTATTCCCTATCACACACCCCCTATATATATTAATCACATGCTCCTAAATCACTCCAAAAATGTCATCATAGATATTATATTACATCCATTTACACAAACACTAAAACATTTCCAATTTTTTTTTTCCCTTTACAAAATATATGTTACTTGCCAGACAACTTAGATGCGACTTCAGTAAACACTGTGAGACAGACAACAGAGATCACAGATCCACTTAAGGTGTTCGATTCCTTCTCTGTCTTTGTTGAGCCCATAAGTTACCTGAGAAATTTCCATTTGGTTTCAGTGTTGTACATAACACCACCTTGGCGAAACATTAGAAGTACAGCTCACTTTGATTTCGGCTCGACGGGCGAAAGATTGCTGTCGAAGTCCATTACTCGTCGCTTTTAAGATTCCACATCTTTATGTTTCACCGCCTGTCTTTTCGTTCCATTCTTGAGTTCCATTCTTGAGCTCCATATGGGTATATTTTGTTTAAAAATGCACTAAAACGTCATGCGCGTTACAATGACTTTCGACGGCAGTTCTGGTTAAAAGTTAATCATGCTACTGTGTCCACCAGAGAAATCTACGCATTTCCCACTACCTTCTCGATCCTAAGAAAATACGCGCAGAAGGCTCTATGCACAAAGACACCACTTAGCAGGGGAGTGACAAGCAAGACTTTAAGCGACACGGAAAAAAAACGAAAAAAAAAAAGAAAACCAACAAGTGAAACGCAGATTTTGACTGGGTTTGCCATACTGGCAACCCAGTAATAAATTTGTCTGTTGTTCACATAACAACACGAACCTACCTTGGTCACATATACATATGACCTTGTCAGTAGTCGCTGATTTATGTGATCAAAAAACAGTATATGCACGTATAAATTTAAGCTTTGTTGAGCAAATACAAACAATTCAATGTTATACAAGTTGTACGAAGATGAACTATCTATTTGTCTGATGTTTAAAGCTTTTCTATTCGAAATTATCTGTTCAGGGATTCAAAATGGAGTCAAATAATAGGCAAACTTCACATATTAAAAGTGCGTGAAATAAGGTTTAAAACAATTCGGATTAAAACACTTAACTCCACGGCCTTCCCAGGAAGGTTTCACATGTTCATCCTCCACTCTTCTGTTAGCATAAAAAGATCGGGCCCTTTGCAATTTACAATCAAACATTTATGTCAACTTCTATGGTCTATGGTCCATGGACTCGAACATAGCGACGCGTTTTAGCAGAAAATGAGCACATTTTAACCGATTTTGTTCAAATTTTCGACAGCCATCGTTCCTTCCAAATGTAAAGATTTTCATATGTATACATTACATAAATGATGAGATTTCATTGGTCAAAAAAGTAGGAGCTTTCCCGGTTGTTAAGGACGCAATAATTAAGAGCATTTTTTTCTGTATTAACTTGCAAATATAATAATTAACCGCATTTCTTTGGAAGGGCGCATGTGCGAACTAAATTACCATCAGAAAACAGCCGTGTAGGAGAACTCGTCCACGAAAAGCTTACCGCTAGTTCAACTTACAACATATTGTGGAAAAAAACCTGTTTTGACCGGTCTGGCGAGGGGTTTGGAACCACGAGGTTCTTTGCTGGTTGTGAAACAGTGACACAAAGTCGGCTGGGATTTTTGCTTATAATTACCATGGGAGTGCGGACGCAAAATTAAAAAAATAGGCACGCATTGCGTGCTTGTGGTGGTGCAGTAACACAGCGCTTTATTCCATATTGTCAACTGAGCTACGTTTTGTCTTCCGGGAGATTCAAGTTGTCTTTGCGTAATAAAGAGCTCTAATAGTACACAATATATTGTTTTGGTACCGTATATCATTATAGTGCCAGGGTAGATGTCTTAGGTAAATAGCCCCCTGAGAAGACAAGTGGTTACTAGCAAAATACTAAACCCAGAAAGACTGAAGAAAATAGAAGGGAATCGAGAAACATTGGCTTCGAGGCTGACATGTTGATCATTTTCAAGTTCCCTTACCACTTCTTTTTCACCACAAGTTTAAGCGTGCTCTCTGAGCTTCTGCCTTTTTCTAATATAAAAGTTCAATGAATTTAATCCCTGTCCGGTGGTGTTGGTATCTGGATGGGAGACATAAAAATACACCCCTTTGTGACAGAAACATAGGACCAAGAATTATATTTTAACGCTCAAAAACACGAACTAATGAAGGTACAGATTTTGGTAGCCTGCTTTATGCAAAACAAATATCAATGCAAAAGTAAATAAATATTGATACACAGTTTTTATAAGGAGCAGAAGGAAGTTTTCAGGACGGTCGATGGAGAATAAAATATTTTGCCATCAGCAACAAAATTTGCGACATGAAAACAACTGTTACATAAATTTTGAACCGCAGATATAAAAAGTTACCATCAGCGAAAAACATTTTGGGAGATTTTTGCTACGTTCAATTTTTCTATTGTACTTTTGGCGGCACAAGTAAAATCGCAAATTCGAAAGTGACATCGAATTCAGCAAGCGCCGTGATCAAGTTACCTTGCGTGTTTGCTCGCGAAACAAAGGATTCATCTTCGTCAAAATAATTTCAAGACACCTGGTTTTGTTAATTTTTTTTTTTTTTTTCAAATGTTATTATGTTTAACAAGAAATGTGCGAATTAAACACAAAGATCACATTGTTAACCATTGTTACTGCAAAGTCAAAAATTTACTTTCCTAGACGAGGTTATTTATCACCAGGTAATTCCATCGATTTGGAAATAGCAGCTGCTTTATTATTTAACGATAAAATAGACAATATATAGAATTAAATAAACTATACTCGCAATATCTTCTGTTAAACTAGTGAACTAAGATCAGTTTGGAATTTTACAATAGTCGTGATTTGAGCCATGTTCAGGAGAACTTGATTCCAATCTTTAACAGTTCTTGGAAAGAAGGAAAACACATCTTTCTTACAACAGGGCTCGACAAGTTTAAAACCTATGACTGCTTCTAGTCCTAGTCTCCATGCTAAAACTTACTGAAAAATTTGTTGTCTTATATGTAATAATCCATGGATAATTTTGTACATTAAAATCAAGCGATATCCTCTCTTCCTTTCTTTAAGACTACAAAGTTCCAGTTCATTTACTTAGCATTAAAATGACGCTAGATGACCAGTTATAGTCATTTGTACAAAACCGGGCTGCTGCTCTTTGCACCTTCTCAAGTGTATCAATATCACATTTGTAATGTGGATCCCAGGCAACAGATGTGTACTCAAGCTTATGCCTAACCAACATTACATGTAACAGGTCGACTTAGTTCTTGCTTCAGTCTCTGTACAAAACCAAGAGAAAATGAGGGGACAGAGAGGGAGGCGCAAGGCGTTGGCCGGGATATGTTATGTCCACGAAAGCTATTTTTAGACGAGCGGAAGTCTTTGTTCTAGCGGAAGTCTGTCTTCTGAGATGTCCGCATGCAGTCTTGCCTCGCTCTCAGGTTCTTAGTGAAAAGAGAAAATGATGGCGCACGTGGAAGGCTGATGAATATATATTTTCTTTCAAACATCGGACCGAGGTTGGCCTGCATGCGGACGTCTCGGAAGACTTCCGCTCGTCTAAAAATAACTTTCGTGGACATGACATATCCCAAGGGCTGGACCGGGAGCCTCCTTCTCTGTCCCCTCATTTTCTCTTGACAAAACCAATAGTTTTTTTTTTCTAAGGCCTATCAACCCGTTTGCATTCTTATTTTATATGATCCTTCCATCTACGTTTATCATTTAATTCAACCTCTAGATATGGGTGAGATATCACATGTTTAAAAGGAACTTGTTAATTACGATGTTTAAAGTATTCAATAATAATTGTCCGACGTATCTTCATGAGTATTTTCATAGAACCTCAGAAGTTCACAATTATAACTTGAGGGGTTCGAACTATGACTTCCAATTACCGCTACCTAAAACGAATTTTGTTTAACGTTCTTTCTCTTATCGAGGTGCAAATGCTTGGAACCAACTGTCGAATCAAATACGTGAGATAAGGGATCTTGCAAGCTTTAAACGTACCATAGCCTAGGACACATTTTACATCGCTAGGGCACATTTTTACATGGCTTGTTTCGTATTATTATATAGTAACTTGTTACTAATTAGTACAATTTTTTAAATTTCTCTGACATTAAATAATATTTAGCGCTAAGTTATACGTAGTTCATTAGTCGTTTTAACATTTATATCTTGTAATTCTTGTAATTCTTGTAATTTTTATCACTTAATATATTTTGTAATTCTTGCACGGCATGTCTGAAAACCAGCTTGCTGAGCCATTTACTGTGATTTAAATAAAGTTGATTGATTGACATGTTCTAGAATCTTGCCACAGAAGTGAAAATATGCAAGGGGGGAAGGGGCTCCCACTTAAGTGAGACGGCACCCATCTTAAAACACTTCTTACTAGGGTTAACTTCCACATGATCTGCCATAATGGTATTTTGCCAAATACGTGAACTTGATTGAACTGTATATAGACCTGCCTTTATTTGAGCATATAAAAGAAAGCATTTTAGTATATACTCACTCAGTGATCTTGGTGATTCAAGCAATCTGATTGGTTCGCTATCTCAGAGTAATTGAGCATTATTCACTCCCTACGGAGTGAATAATGCTTGATCCAAACAAAACAAAATGGCCGGCGTAAACTCGCCAGCATTTATGAATCGGAAATATTGAGAATACAAGATGATGCTGTGCTACAGAAGACAAAGAAGGCCACAAAATTTGG
>NC_090871.1:2936017-2961017 GCF_036669935.1 Montipora foliosa
AAAAACTTGCAATCAACAGCATAATTTGGAAGTTGGTATCCCAATGGTTCTTTTAACACTGAAGAAATCTTGTCTCTAGTCTCCTTGGTATAGTTGTTTCATGACTCCTTTGGGCTAAACTACTTCACTTCAGCTTCAATAAACCGTCTGACGCAACAAAACAAATTAACTGGGCGATTTTCGCGTGCACCATTTATTATGCTCGGATGACCATATAGACGGAATCCCTTTCGAAAACTTCGATTTCTGTTAAAACCTGTCAATACTGCTTTTTGTTTAAAAATAACTTTATCTTGTATTCGTGGAGACAATTTTTTTGGTTAAAGAACCAAATTGCGTTGGGCAGAATAAGCATAATCATAGAAAAAACAGAACTTTCTTTCGACTGATTCTTTTACTCGTCTCATTGAAAATAAAACACTTTTGGGACAGCGCAAAGAAGTCAAGGATTGCCCTTACCAATTCTTAACCCTTTTCATACCCTACTGTACGAAAAGTATCTTTAATTCGCGTTTTGTTTGATGCACAATCTCGTTCCATCTAATAAATAATGTTACTATGCAGTTCTTTTCGTGCGTCCTGATTGATTAACTACATAGGAGGTAGTAGCCAAAGAGAACAGGATGATTGCATTAACCGTAATCGTTTCGGGGAGTTATTTTTTTTGGTCCGTTGGCTATTCGGCTGTCGTATTGTTTTCTGAATAAAATATTTTCCTCAGTTTCAGTAACGGTGGTGGGTAACCATATATTGAATATTAGTAGAAAGTCGCAGCATTTGGTCATGCGAAAGTTAAATAAGATTCAGCTTATTTTTACTTTTTTTTTTCAGATGTCGACTATCTCACCCACGCCCTTCACTTCATTGCGGAGCGATAAAAAACATAGTGATGGCTCATTTAGTTTAATTATCCACATTTATTTTAAATTTTACGCAAACCCTAGAAACGCGAAGAAGTTGTTTAGTTTTAAATTCTGTTGTTCCGGAAGCAAGGTCGGCGCGCTATTTATTCTTCCCATTTTATTTACTTCCCATTTCCGTTTGATTCCTCTTTTTTTAGCTACTATTTGTTTGGGAGATAACAAGTTTCCAGTGTCAAAATAATCTGATGAAAACGGTTCGTTGTCCACTCATAATTAAAAAGAAACTAGACGCTCCATTGGCGTACACTGGGTTGCGTGTGGTACGTGTTACTCAAAACAGAAGGGACTGCAGTGTTCCAGTCAATTTTTCAAGTCGGGGGTCATTAAGACCATTTAAGGGGTCACCCAGAAGTCGTACCAGCAGAGGCTCTTTGGCTCACTAGTTCATACGACGAAACAGATCTTTTTCTGAGGTTTAAAACCTGGCTACCAGTCTATTAATCATTTGTCAGAAAAAAAAAAATTCCGGTCATCTTTAGAAAAAATAGAAACGCACCGCGTACGTGTGGTAGTGCAGTAACACAGCGCTTTATACCATATTGTCAACTGAGCTGCGTTTTGTCTTCCAGGATATTCAAGTTCAATATATAGCTCTAATAGTACACAATACTGTTTTGGTATTGTATATGGTAAGAGTCTTAGGTAAATAGCCCCCTGAGAAGATATTTGGTTTAATACTAGCAAATTACTAAACCCAGAAAGATTGAAGAAAATAAAAGGGAATCCAAAAACATTGGCTTCTAGGCTGACATGTTGATCATTTCCAATTTTCCTCACAACTTCGTTTCACCACAAGTTTAAGCGTACACTCTGAGCGTCTGACAGCTTTGTAATACAACTTTCACTCACCACCCTGTCCGGCGGGGTTAGTATCTGGATGGGTAACCTAAAAAATATGTCACTTCATAACAGAAGCATAAGGCCGAAAATTCTATTTTAACGCCCAAAAATGCGAACTAAGCAGGGTACAAATTTTATTAGCTTGCTTTATGCAAAACAAATATTGATGCAAAAGTAAATAGATATTGATAAACAGTTTTTAGGAAGAGAAGAAGGAAGTTTCCAGGACGGTCGATCGAGAATAAAATAAAAATTTACGACATCAAAACAACATTAATTTTAAACCGCGAATATGAAAAGTTACCATCAGCAAAAAAAACACTTTGCGACATTTTTGCAACGTTCAAATTTGTTATTGTACTTTTGGCTGCGCAAGTAAATCGCAAAATCGAAAGTGACATCGAATTCAGCGGGCGCCGTGGTCAAGTTACCGCAGCGTGTTTACTCGCGAAACAGTGAAACATCTGTGTCAAATGATGGCAAGATACCGGTTTTTTGTTTTTGTTAGTTTTCTGTTTCTTTCAAGTTTGACAAGAAATGTGCGAATTCAACACAAAGATCATAATTGCCCAAGTTTTGAGGTTGACTATTGTTTCTGCAAAGTCAAAAATTTACTCTCCAAGACGAGGTTAATTATCACCAGGTAATTCCATCGTTTTGGGAATAGCAGCTACTTTATTATTCATCAGCGTCACAATTTTTGCTGATTTTGGGGCTCATTTTGTTGAAACTCAAGCACGCTTCCAACAGATCCTCCCGTATCACCTTTCAACACACGTATTCAAATTTGTTAACTCAAAAATTACACAACATCTGTTAACTCTGGTTAAATTCACAAAAGGTGGAAATCTCACAAAAATCTTTTCCAGCGAAATATTTATTGAAACAAACAACATATTTGCTATTAGAGGGAAAAAACCCTTCCCATTTCAATTGCAAACGAGACACACAATCGGTGTCACAAAGCATATGCAGTTAAATACATTTCTGACAGTTCACATCAAACCCTTTTCGAACGAACCTTGACCGTAAATAATGAAGCACAAATTAGACAACAAGCTTTCATTCAAATAATTCAGTTTTCACTATCACATTTCCATTTTTTTTTACCTTTGAAGAGTTGAGTACAAAATAAATGTAACTTGCCAGACAATTTTGTCAGTGAACACTGTAATACATTTAAGGCCTTCGATTCCTTCGATGTTTGTTAAATCGATAAAAGAATTGCCATTTGATTTCAGTGTTGTATATAATACCAAGTTAGTAAAATATTAGAAACAAAGCTCACTTCATGCAATTGACGTTCCATTCTTGAGCTCCATGAAGGTATATTTTGTTTAAATATCCACTAAAACGCCATTCGCGTTACAATGACTTTCGACACCAATGAAGGTAAACAAGAATTAGTGAAATTTCCAATTATTACCTGAAGACTGTGCAGTGTTGAGTACAAATAAAATACAAATAGCCAGACAACAGAGATCACAGATCCAATTAAGGTGTTCGATTCCTTTTCTGTCTTTGTTGAACCCATAAGTTACCAGAGAATTTTCCATGTGGTTTCAGTGTAATACATAACAGCACACTTGGTAAAATATTAGAAATAGAACTCACTTTGATTTCGGCTCGACGGGGGATAGATTGTTGTCGAAGTCCATTACTCGTCGCTTTTAAGATTCCACATATTTATTTTTCCCCGCCTGTCTTGTTTATCCAATTGACTTTCGATTATTGAGCTCCATAAGGGTATATTTTGTTTAAAGATCCACTAAAACGCCATTCGCGCTACAAGACTCTCGACACCATTGCAAGTTGAATATTCTACTGTGTCCACCAGAGAAATCTACACATTTCCAATACCCTCTCGATTCTAAGAAAATACGCGCAGAAGGCTCTATGCACAAAGACACCACTTAGCAGGGGAGTGACAGGCAAGACTTTTACCGAAACGGAAAAAAAGAAGAAAAGAAAAGAAAACGACGAAATATTACCCATTTTCCGACTGGGAAACCCAGTAATTAAATTAGCTTTTATGCATTACTTGGCTGTGCAGCCAGACCACCAATTAATTCGCCCTTGTCACACGGCGGCCATATTGTCCCGGGAGACCAAAAAAGCTTTGTTTTACCACGCCAAGCCTCATCCCCATGGTTTCCACTGCGAGGCTTGGCGTTGTAAAACAAAGCTTTTTGGTCTCCCGGGACAATATGGCCGCCTTGTGACAAGGGCGAATGGAGTGGTGCCTAAGACAGACCGTCTTTGTAAGGGAAAATGGAAGTCCAATGGAGAGATTTTGCATCGCGTTTCAGTGAAACGGAAAACTGATGGCAGCCTTGATTCGAGAAATTGCTCGAAATATGTAAACAGCAGACAGCAAAATGAGCCAAAATCAAACAGCCTCACGTTTGCCGTTTACCCAAAACGGGATGGTAAATCTCAAATGCTAACGAAGTTGATTTTGTAAGAACTCAGTTATAATTCAACTCGTTTTGTCTTATTTATGAAAAAAAACCAACTAATTGTTTTATAATCAATGGACATCTGTCCTGTATTGTGTCTTTTATAAACTAATCCAGGTCAAAACCAATTTGCAACATGCAAACGAGCGTGGACGAAGATCGGTTGCTTTAAAGACAAGGTCAAGCCATCGCGCCCACTTCCGGAAATGCTTCTAAACGACAGAGATAGATTCAGTAAATACCACCAGCCAGGTTACCGACTAAATTGGAACAAATGGAGCCAGTCCCAACACAGGTGAAGCGAATACTTACGTCAACGTGGTACAGTGATTTATACGCTTGTCTTAAGATTGGGAGTTCCCGAGTTCAAGACCTGTTTTGTTCGGGCAGGTACAAAAGTCGAATCGCTCACCTCGGATCGATCGGAAAACGGTTTTGTAGGCTAAAACTATTTGCGCCGATTTCACCATGATTAACTTAAAGATTAGGGCTAGGGTGATTTCTTTAGGGCCTTATCATTTTTTTTAGGTCGATCTGAGGTGAGCGATCTGAGTTGATCCGGAATAACTTTTGCACCTACCTGTTTTGATCACTGGTTGAATTTGATCCTGGTGGTCAATGCTTTAATTTCTAGGCTACACTTGAACAGCCAACAAGTACGCCTCTGTCCAGTAGAGAATGCTTAAGTTCTCATTCTGGCCTGGGTTGCTCGAAGCATGGTTAGCCCTAAAACCTATAGGTCTTGATACCTCTTAACTAACGGTTAGCGCTAACCAGGCTTCGAGCAACCTGCCCCTGTTCTGTTGTTTAATTGTTGTGTTTCACTACCCCTGCAAAGTTCCTATTGGAAGCGCTCAATTAATTATGTATGTGTATGATGGCTCACCTTTTTGAGATCATAGCCTCTTGCACATCTCAGACGTTTCGTTAATACGAGGACAGTTAGGCCACCGCTGCTCATTTATGATAACATCATAGAATAACAGGGTGCACATCAATAAGAATCATATTAGTCCTCATGATCATGAAAAGGGTTCAATACACGGCTAAAAAGCCCTTGAAAAACGCCGAAAATAGGGTAGTAGAAAATTGAACATATTACTGAAAAAGAAGGGTTTTTTTACAACCTACCATTTCCTGTCCATTAAGGATGCAATCACTTCATCTGATACTGTTTGAGTTAGGTTCTGGCCAGTTAGCGTTAAGTTGAGAGGGGCGCGGCCTTTTGTGACGTCTACGATAATTGCCTTGAATCTTTTTATCTCGATGAAAAATATTACTAACCATCGTCTAAGGTTGAGTAAATCGATCACTTATCCAAATCCCCTTGCGCTCTGTAGGAAGTCGAAAACCCGTCGATGGCTTACAAGTGACAAATGACTCTAGATACTCAACCCCTCCAACATGCTGCCAACTAAAACTAACTTTTGTCTATCTATTCATTTCTTTACCCGTTTTCCATCAGTCTTGCCTGTCGATGTGCTCAAAAAGCTCTTCAGAAAGGGTACAGAGTTTTTGGCTTGCAATTTTATGGAGAGTGTTGGAGCGGACCTTTTGCGGAGTTCAACTACTCGCGGGACGGAAAGTCTGATAACTGCATCATGAACCTTCAGGCTCCAACCGCTTGCGTTAAAGATGACCCAAAGGAATGCGTGGGCCAAAAGAATACAAACTACATTTACATGCTGACAGCAAGTAAGGAAATCACAATAGACACGGAAAGTCACCTATAATTATTTCTGTAGCTTTCCATAGTAAAGAGGTTCTTAGCTGATACGTCCTCCGACATAAATGGCATTAATTACTCACGCCTTGTCGAACAAATTGTTACTAATTACCAACCGATTCACTCCGAAGTTTTGTTAATTGGATTTCGGATAATACCATCTTCTACTCAATTGTGTACCTTTATAACCTGCGATCAGGCGTAGTTTTCTTTCCCCAAGATGATCAGTAGGGAGGGAGGTCATGATCGCAGGTTAGTACCTTTTCTGCTTCGTGGTTTTCGACCTTCTGCTTCATTACTAAGCTGAAATGAAAGTTTGGAACGGTTAGCATAAACTCGACATTGGTTTACACCAATAAACCAGCCATGAAATCGTGTAATAACTTTCTTATCATTAAAATATCAGTACTTGACCAGATTTTTAGAACCATGAGTAGGCATAGTTTTAAAGTTGGCTTTCCTGTGAGCCCGAAAAGGCTTCTGAGCTTTGAAGAAAAGGGTCACCGTATCCCATCACTCATATATGCCACTCTAACGACTTTCTCTCTTTCTCAATCATAAACGCAGTCGAAGCCTATCAAAAGACGGGTTTCGTTTTCATAACACATTTAATCAGGTTTTCTTCTCTTTCTAGATCCAGGTCCCCAGAGTCCGGATGTCGACGGCGGCTTTACAGAATGGTCTGACTGGAGCGAGTGCAGTAAGACTTGTGGAGGCGGCACCAAGTCACGTGAGAGAGAGTGCACCAACCCAACCCCCCAGGGAATTGGCAGGCCTTGTGAGGGAGACACTGAGGAAACGACGCAATGCAACATGCAGAAATGCCTAGGTAAAACGGGAAAAATTAATTAGTTAATTAATCCCACAAATGCGCTGTGCTGCGCTATACCAGTCTTTTCTTCGCGTTAAAAAAAATGCAAAAAAACATGAATGTATTGCTTTGGCTAAGCGAACAATTCATATTCCTTCTCGGGAAAAGTTGGCCAATCAGGGAGCGTAGTGAACTTTATAAAAAGCATAAGTATCAACCTTTGCCGCAAAAACCACCTAAAGGAAAGAAAAGGAAAGGAACTTTATTTAAATGTTTAGTCGTTCTAGCGTTGGAGCACTAATTGGGGACACCGTAAACTGAAATTAACATTTAACGCAAATCAAGTCAAGTGTTGGTTTATGAAATGAGGGGAACACCGGAGTGCCCGGAGAAAAGCCTTTCGGTGGAGAATAGAGAACCAACAAACTCAACCCACATGACATGACACATGATGCCGAGTCTGGGAATCGAACGCTGGCCACATTGGCGGGAAGCGAGTGCTTTCACCACTGCGCCATCCCTACACCCCATGCAACTATTCTTAACCCAAATCGGATTCGCAGGCGCTTTTAGGAATTTACACACAACTGGCCACTCCAAATAAACCGTATAATAATATACATGAAAAAATCACTTGATTCTGATTGGCTGAGAAAAGTGCAGGTGAAGTGTAACACAGTGCAAAAAGTTTAATACCAATGCAAATTACACATCAAAATTCTGGATTATGATTGGGTAATAAACAATAGGGTTTGGTCAGAACCAATCAAATCTTTTGTTTTTAAATCAAGCGCGCGCCCTGGATGGCGCAATTATGGGGCAATTTTTTCCTGATACGTGATACGCGTGCGTTTCTTCTGCTTAAGGACGGTGCCTACTAATTCAAAGGTATTTTTGCCCGGTTTACTGAATATGCGGGAAAAGCAGATCTAAACAAGTATTATTGAAATCCAAAAAGAAAACTGGGGGTAACCACGCATTTTTCGAAGATAATTAATCAACAATATTTGTAAAAAGCTTTAAAATAAAAAAAAATGTATGGCGTTCCTTTCCAAATTGAAGCTCGAGATGCGCAGAACGTATGCGCAATAACAATAGTAGGCACCGTCCTTAACCATCTCGAATTTTTTTCATGTATATTAATAAGTACGTGTAATCATATGATTTCGAGTTTAATTTGGAATAAATAAGCACTTGTAATTTTTTTCAAAGACAACAAATTGCACTCGCTATATTGGCTCGTGCAATTTTGGTTGTCTTTGAAAAAATACTCGTGCTTATTTATTGCAAATGGCATTCGAAATCGTGTGATTACCTATACATATTCCACAGTCAACAGGTTTGCGAATTGGTATTTCCTTTGAAAGTGCCCAGTGCAGTCCGTGCGACAAGGAATACCGATAGCTCTTACAAACCGAGTACTTGAGCCGCACTACGATTGATCGCCCGTTAGAGGCGAGATGATTAGTATAAAAATCTGAGAGATACCACTATCCTGACACGCGAAATGTTCTCTTCTGGTTGCCGTCCGCGTCTTAAAAACGCGCGTGCATAAGCTCTCTAAGGTACAGCACGTCCATCCAGTAAGTCCCACAATGCAACACTCCTACCAGTCTCGACAAAGATTTGTGAGGGGGTAATTGCTTCGAACTTTGATTGGTTCATACGTACACACTTAGCTGACGGCTTTTCAGGGACAATGAGACACAGTCAATAAAACAACTACAAACTGTTAATCAAATTCAGCAAGTGGAAAGAATCCGCGATCACAAGGGAAGCTCCCTATCGCAAATACTCTTTTTTTTCTTTGGCCATTTCAGTTTTATCAGAAATAACACAAACAGCGGTGACAAACATCAGATATAAACGCATACTTTAAATTATCTTTTACTTGACGTTTCGTACGCTTCTGCAAACATCTTCCGAAGTGACGGTTAATACAAAAATGGAGTTTAAATATACAGGATCACTAACTTATTTACTACTAACTATTTTAACAACTATTTTAATAGTCACTTAAAAGTAAGAGTAGAGGTGACAAAAACAGCTTTTCGCTGCTGACCTTAAATGAATATGAAGGCAGCGAAAAGCTGTGTCTTTATTAGTTTTTGTCACCTCTATTGTTACTTAATTGTTAATAGTTAATAAGTTAGTGATCCTGTATATTTAAACTCCAATTTTGTATTAACCGTCACTTTGGAAGCTCCCTAACTACTGGACCGCATTGTCCCCGTTTTACACGTACCCAATCGAAAACTGCCTTCATGGGGTGTGTGTTAGCTAATCAGCCGAGTCTATATTAAATACTTTTTTTGTGAATTAGGATGTGAGAAAAAGATGGATGTGGTCATTGTTGTTGACACCTCGAGCAGTGTAAGGAAAGTGAATTTCGAAGTGGTGAAAACGTTTATTGGGAACCTCGTTGAACAGATGCCCATCTCTTCCCGCATGTCACATGTTGCTATCGTTAGCTACAATCACAGGGCCTACAAGAACTGGGACTTCCTGTCCAACAACGCACAGTACCTCCCCTCCCTCCAGGAAGCCGTAAGTAAACTCAAATACAGACCGGGAGGAACTAGGACCGACAGAGCGATGAGTAAGGCCTCTGAATTGTTTAGCCCAGACGAAGGCGCGCGACGCGATGTTCCACACGTTCTTATAGTAATTACAGATGGAAAAACAAGCCGCAAGTCAAAACCATACTCACAGGTTTTGAAGCCTTTGAAGGTAATGACATATTAGGGATATTAACGATCGAATTTTACTGCAAACATCAAGCTGAAATAGGCCACTTTGGAAAATACCATAATACTCTTTGTCTGTCCCCCCAAATTTTGCATAAGCGATTGTTTCCAGTTTCTCTTGGGACTTACAATGGTCCCAAGAGAAAACAAAAACAATGCTCACGCGAAATTTGGGGGGACAAACAGAGAGTATTATGGTATTTTCCAAAGTGGCCTATTAAATTTGTGTTTCGTCAAAAATGAAATTCATTCGACTTTAGTTCATGTCTGGAATCTACAGATATCAAGCAAATTCTCATAAATGAAAGACAAGACAGTTAGAATAAGGGAATAATAAAAATAATAATAAAATTAATAATTCGGGGCTCGGTAAATATATCCACCACTTTGACCTACGCTGAGGTGAATAATTGTTTCAGTAGATACCACACAAAAAGAATCAAAGGCGGACCAAAAAAAATTTAGTTTTGTAAAATGTGGTCGGAAATTTCAAATCTCACGCGCTGGTTACACAGAAGTGCCTACGAGTCAGCAAATCATCGCACAAGGAGAGTTCACCTAAACAAACAAACAAAACAAAAGCTTTATTTTCCCTTGTGTATTCACTTATGTGGTATATACTAAATAAACTTTATTTATTACACATAACATGAGAATTTTATTTCCTAAAGCTCATTTGTACAAATCTATACGCTTTATTTTCACATGTGAAAAATGCATATACAGCCAATCAGAATGGTGTACAGCTCTTTCATGTGTTGAAGTATAACCAATCAACGATAGCGTTAAGGCCTTTCCAAGCCAATTATCCGTGCATCTCGTGCAAAATCGTACATTGTTCTTGAACTAAATTAAATTTGCATTAGTTTCTATTGTTAGTGAGTTTTTGTTTCTATTTTGCGTTCAGTCAACTATTTCAATGAAACTTCTCGTCTTATGTTTATGTTTATGTTGTACGGGGTTGTATTCACTCGTTGTTTGTGTCAAAACCCTCACTCGCTCGTACCTCGCTCGTTCGGGTTTTTAACACAAACCACTCTTGAATAAAACCCCGTACGCCACACTTTCTATGACGTTAACTATATTTAAGTCTCAACTGTATCTAGCGCTGAGGAACTAATCGAAGACACAATACAGAAATCAATTCAAACGACTATTATCGTATGTTGGTTATTGAGGAGAGGGGAAAACCGGAGTTTACCCAGAAAAAAGCCTCTCGAAGCAAAGTGGAGATTCACATGTGACGCACGGTCCGCTGGGAATCGAACCCGCAGGCTTAACCCGGGGGCCACATTCGTTTGAGGCGAGTGCTTCTGTTTGACGTTGACGGCTGGCTGAGTTGCCGGGTTAAGCATTGGACTAATGTGTAGGTCGAGGGATCAAAACTCTGGCCGGACCAACACTCAGGGTCTTTTAATAACTGAGGAGAAAATGCTGTTTTTGTAATGACATCCGCAAATGGTTAGACTCTCTAGTCTTCTCGAATAAGGACTATCAACCGTAGGCCCCGTCTCACAAACCTTCAATGTTCATAATCCTGTGGTACGTAAAAGAACCCACACAATATTCGCAAAGAGTAGGGCACGGAATTTCTGGCATTGTTGCCTGTCCTCGGTCTGTGGTATATCACGGCTGGGAAGGTAAATGCTGGGAGATATTAGCTACGACAAGCTACTCTAAAATCCGAGAGTAAAGAAAGATATATGATGTGATACGATATGATGATGTGACGCTTGCCGTTTGTCGCGTAAACGCAGCTATAAATCTTTAAATTGTTTAATCTCGTTGAATGGCATAACATCCACCTATCGCTAGGTGCGCAAGGGAGGGGAAAACTAAAAACTCAGATCGGCTAACTCAACGGGGGCTTTACAAATAGTGTACTTGAATAGGCAAAATATGCGAAGTTTTCTTTCAGCTGAAGAGAAATGATGCTTTTGAGATCACTTCTGTAAATAGTTACTAGTGTTCTCTTATAGAAAAAGACGACAAATATTAGTCCGCTCACAACACTTCACTACAGTAGGGAGTTTAAGAACTGACAACGGCTAAGGAAAAATGTCATGGCAAAAAATATAACTTTGTCTTTTGTTAAGTATTTCGCTGTTATCCCATGTTACTCGCGTTGTACCTTGTGGGCGAAAAATCCTATAACTGAATTCCTGGCGAGGGAACAGTTTGGAAGTAAAAAGAGAAGAGTGTAAGTTCATTGAGAACTTACACGCTGCATGCATGATGTAAGATGGACGTTCTGTACAATTAGTACCCAGTGTCTTTATCTTCACCTTCCTCATTCCTAGTATCCAGTAAGATCGCCAAATTGTCCCTCCGACTTCCCTCCACTCGTAAAAATAAAGATAACCCTAACCTCAAAACAACTTTAATCCTCTGTGTTGTTGTAAATAGGTAGTTGGCTTTAGTCTTGATGGAGACACTTTGTGATGTTTATCTAACGGAGTCTGCATCTGACTCTCTGGTCTTTGTCTCTCTTTGACTCTCTGGTCTCTCTGGTATTCGCTCTGACGAAGGTCTATCGCTCGGAAACGTTAGCAGTTCGCCAATCTTTCTTACGGTGGTTCATTTATCTCTGTCATCTCGTTTAATGAAACCAAATTTGTCTCGCTTCCCACAGACGCACTACCGCAGTTTCTATATTCCGTATTGGGCGGAATATATTTTCTCCCAACGCCGTCAATATAATGTGGTATTGCCGTCTCAAATCGCAATTAGTTTTGTATCGCGATCCATCATTTATAAGGATAAATAAAACTGTAAACTAATCAACCCGCGCCTGATCGAAATTTCAATTCTTTCTACCTGCGAAACGTATTTGTTTGCGTACGTCAGCAACCCAATTCAGTGCAACGACGTCAATTTCAACATTAGAACCAATCACAGGCCGCGAAAGTGAGACAGACGGCAATACCACGAAATATTGACGGTTTTCGCATAGGCAAAACTATAAGAAGATCGCGATACATATTAAAACAGTGAGATAATATAGCACAAAAAGATGATTTTAATTCATTTATTTCTGCAAAGATTACAACAATTTCGGACACAAATTAGCGCGCGAATTCCTCGGAGGTGAATAGCAATGGATATCCGGAGTTTGAGTAGCCAATCAGCTCGCGCGTTCAACGCTATGCACTGTTTTGGTATATACTAAATATTACTTTGTCTATTTGTTGCCACCAGGAAAAGAATGTAAAAATCATTGCAATTGGCGTTGGCCCGATGGTAGACAAGAACGAGTTGACAAAAATTGCTTACGGCAACAGCAAAAACGTTCTACATGTGGACAAGTTTGATGATCTCAACACGAGGATAGACGACATTACTGCAAAATATTGCGTCGCAAGAAAGCCACTTGACATGAGTAAATTGATGACAAATAACTGATTGTGAGGTAAGTAGACTAAGTACAAATTTGTAGAATTGAACAAAACAGTGCAATTACCTTCCTTAATTCGTGTTTTTTTTTTTGGGAAAATTCCCCGCCAATGAGAAGCGAAATCAAAACGGATAACGTCTTGTGGGTATGCGTTTGCCCTCTCTTAACGACGCCATAATTTGCGACCAGTTTTCATACTGTGCCACCAAATGACTAAATTCCACAAATCTTTTTCCAGTTTCAATTTAAACAACAGCACTGCCTAATCCCCCCCCCCCCTCCCTCCCCTTCCCCACGTCTTTGAAGTTCAGCGAAAAAGAGGTGTATTATGGGATTTGTGCAAGTAATGAATGCAGGGTGGTATCGAAAACAAAGACCGAAGACCTAAGACCTCAAAAACGAAGACCCACTCGAAAACTGACATACAATTAAGTTTAATTCAAATGTTATTTTTGAAGGGTTAGTCCTAAGCAGATCTAAGGGGCCGATTACATGAGCCGGGCTGGCCCTGTTAGGCGGGCTGGCTCGTTTAGCCGAGATCCCGGCACGTCTGAAAAACACACTAGCCGGGATCCCGGCTAACCGGGATGAGATTTTTTCATGTAATCAGCCAGGTTAGCCGGGCCAGCGATTTCTAACCACATTACTCAACTTTAGAGCAAAATGGCCCACGGAATAGTCGTATTTTATGTTTAAATATAAGATGTATAAGATAGCAAGTCTTGAAGCTTCGTTTTGTTGTTCTCATCCTTTTTCACACGACATCGGACTGCGGACTCGGACTGCGAACCGGGTATAAAACGCGGACTAGGCATAAAACACGGACTAGGCATAAAACACGGACTGCGGACCGGGTATAAAACACGGACTGCGGACCAGGTATAAAACACGGACTGCGGACCGGGTATAAAACACGGACTGCGGACCGGGTAGAGGACCGGGTATAAAACACGGACTGCGGACCGGGTATAAAACACGGACTACGGACCGGGTATAAAACACGGACTGCGGACCAGGTATAAAACACGGACTGCGGACCGGGTATAAAACACGGACTGCGGACCGGGTAGAGGACCGGGTATAAAACACGGACTGCGGACCGGGTATAAAACACGGACTGCGGACTGGGTATAAAACACGGGCTGCGGACCGGGTATAAAACACGGACTACGGACCGGGTATAAAACATGGACTACGGACCGGGTATAGAACACGGACTGCGGACCGGGTATAAAACACGGACTGCGGACCGGGTATAAAACACGGACTGCGCACAGGGTATAAAACACGGACCCTGGACCGGGTATAAAACACGGACTGCGGACCGGGTATAAAACACGGACTGCGCACAGGGTATAAAACGCGGACTAGGTATAAAACACGAACTGCAGACCGGGTATAAAACACGGACTACGGACCGGGTATAAAACATGGACTGTGGACCGGGTATAAAACGCGGACTACTGTAGGTATAAAACACGGACGGCGGACAGGGTATAAAACGCGGACTAGATATAAAACACGGACTGCTGACCGGGTATAAAACACGAACTAAGCATAAAACATGGACTGCGGACCGGGTATAAAACACGGACTGCGGACCGGGTATAAAACTCGAACTACGGACCGGGTATAAAACACGGACTGCGGACCGGGTATAAAACACGGACTACTGTAGGTATAAAACACGGACTGCGGACAGGGTATAAAACGCTGACTAGGCATAAAACTCGGACTGCGGACCGGGTATAAAACGCGGACTAGTTATAAAGCACAAACCGCGAAAACACGGACTAGGCATAAAACACGGACTGCGGACCAGGTATAAAACACGGACTGCAGACCTGTAATAAAACACGGACTGCGGGCAGGGTATAAAACACGGACTACGGACCGGGTATAAAACACGGACTGCGGACCGGGTATAAAACGCGGACTACTGTAGGTATAAAACACGGACTGCGGACAGGGTATAAAACGCGGACTAGGTATAAAACACGGACTAGGCATAAAACACGGACTGCGGACCGGGTATAAAACGCGGACTAAGTATAAAACACGGACTGCGGACCGGGTATAAAACGAGCACTAGTCATAAAGCACGGACTAGGACCGGGTATAAAACATGGACTGCAGACCGGGTATAAAACGCAGACTGCGGAAGGGGTATAAAACGCGGACTAGGCATAAAAAACGGACTGCGGGCCAGGTATAAAACGCGGACTACCAACCGGGTATAAAACACGGACTGCGGACTGGGTATAAAACGCGGACTAGGCATAAAACACGGACTGCAGACCAGGTATAAAACACAGACTAGGTATAAAACGCAGACTGCAGAAGGGGTATAAAACGCAGACTAGGCATAAAACACGGACTGCGGACCAGGTATAAAACGCAGACTAGGTATAAAACACGGACTGCGAACCGGGTATGAAACGCAAACTAGTCATAAAACACGGACTAGACATAAAACACAGACTGCGAACCGGATATAAAACGCGGACTAGGCATAAAACACGGACTGCGAACCGGGTATGAAACGCAAACTAGTCATAAAACACGGACTAGACATAAAACACAGACTGCGAACCGGATATAAAACGCGGACTAGGCATAAAACGTGGACTAGGCATTAAACACGGACTAGGCATAAAACATGGATTGCGGACCGGATAGAAAACGTGGACTAGGCATAAAACGTGGACTAGGCATAAAACACGGACTAGGCATAAAAGGTGGACTAGGCATAAAACACGGACTGCAGACCGGGTATAAAACGCGAACTACGCATAAACCACGGACTGCGGACCGGGTATAAAACGCGAACTAAGTATAAAACACGGACTGCAGACCGGGTATAAAACGCAAACTAGTCATAAAACACGGACTAGACATAAAACACAGACTGCGAACCGGATATAAAACGCGGACTAGGCATAAAACGTGGACTAGGCATTAAACACGGACTAGGCATAAAACATGGATTGCGGACCGGATAGAAAACGTGGACTAGGCATAAAACGTGGACTAGGCATAAAACACGGACTAGGCATAAAACGTGGACTAGGCATAAAACACGGACTAGTCATAAAAAACGGACTGCGGACCGCGTATAAAACACGGACTAGTCATAAATCACGGACTGCGGACCGGGTATAAAACGCGGACTAGGTATAAAACACGAACTGTGGACCGGGTATAAAACGCGGACTAGGTATAAAACACGGACTGCGGACAGGGTATAAAACGCGGACTAGGCATAAAACACGGACTGCGGACAGGGTATAAAACGCGGACTAGGCATAAAACACAGACTGCGGACCAGGTATAAAACGCGGACTACGGACCGGGTATAAAACACAGACTGCGGACCGGGTATAAAACACGGACTGCAGATCGGCTATAAAACACGAACTACGGACCGGGTATAAAACACGAACTGCGGACTGGGTATAAAACGCGGACTATGGACCGGGTATAAAACAGGCACTGAGGACCGGGTATAAAACGCGGACTAGTGTAGGTATAAAACGTGGACTGCGGACAGGGTATAAAACTCGGACTAGGTATAAAACACGGACTGCGGACAGGGTATAAAACGTGGACTACGGACCGGGTATAAAACACGGACTGCGGACCGGGTATAAAACACAAACTAGGCATAAAACAGGGACTGCGGACCGGGTATAAAACGCGGACTAGGCATAAAAAACGGACCGGGTATAAAACACGGACTGCGGACCGGATATAAAACACAAACTACGGATCGGGTATAAAACACATACTGCGGACAGGGTATAAAACACGGACTAGTCATAAAACACGGGCTGCAGACCAGGTAGAAAACACGGACTAAGCATAAAACACAGACTGCGTGCGGACCGGGTATAAAAAGCGAACTAGGCATAAAACACGGACTGCTGACAGGGTATAAAACGCAGACTACTGTAGGTGTAAAACACCGACTGCAGACAGGGTATAAAACGTTGACTAGGCATAAAACACGGACTGCGAACCAGGTATAAAACGCGTACTAAGTATAAAACACGGACTGCGGACCGGATATAAAACACGGACTAGGCATAAAACACGGACTGCAAACGGGGTATAAAACACGGACTAGGCATAAAACACGGACTGCGGACCAGGTATAAAACGTGGACTAGGCATAAAACACGGACTGCGGACCAGGTATAAAATGAGGACTAAGTATAAGACACGGACTGCGGACCGGGTATAAAATGCGGACTAGGCATAAAACACGGACTTCGGACCGGGTATAAAACGAGGACTAGGCATAAAACACGGACTGCGGACCAGGTATAAAACGCGGACTAAGTATAAAACACGGACTGCGGACCGGGTATAAAATGCGGACTAGGCATAAAACACGGACTGCGGACCGGGTATAAAACGCGGACTAGGCATAAAACACGGACTGCGGACCAGGTATAAAACGAGGACTTGGTATAAAACACCGACTGCGGACCGGGTATAAGACTGGGACTACTGTAGGTATAAAACACGGACTGCGGACAGGGTATAAAACGCGGACTAAGCAAAAAAAAAAAGGCTGCGGACCGGGTATAAATTACCGACTACTGACTGGGTATAAAACACAGACTGCGGACCGGGTATAAAACACAGACTGCAAACCGGGTATAAAACGCGGACTAAGTATAAAACACGGACTGCGGACCGGGTATAAAACGCGAACTAGGCATAAAACACGGACTGCAGACCGGGTATAAAACGCAGATTAGGCATAAAACACGGACTGCGGACCGGGTATAAAATGCGGACTAGACATAAAACACGGACTGCGGCCCGGGTATAAAACGCGGACTAGGCATAAAACACGGACCGCAGACCGGGTGTAAAACGCGGACTAGGCATAAAACACCGTCTAGGCATAAAACACTGACTGCGGACCGGGTATAAAACGCGGACTACGTATAAAACACAGACTGCGGACCGGGTATAAAACGCGGACTAGGCATAAAACATGGACTGTGGACCGGGTATAAAACGCGGACTAGGTATAAAACACGGACTGCGGACCGGGTATAAAACGCGGACTAGGCATAAAACACGGACTGCGGATTAGGTATAAAACACGGACTAGGCATAAAACATGGACTGCGGACCGGGCTGTCCCGGTGAAGGCGATTACGTGAAAAAATATCAATCCGGCTACCCTGGATCCCGGCATCGTAATGCCTGGATTTCGGCTAACCCGGGCTGAGATTTTTCCATGTAATCGCAAACTTGATTTTTGGTGTGTTTCTCAGACGTGCCGGGATCTCGGCTAAACGAGCCAGCCCGGCTCATGTAATCGGCCCCTTAGATCTGCTCAAGACTAACCCCTCAAAAATAACATTTGAATTAAACTTAATTGTACGTCAGTTTTCGAGTGGGTCTTCGTTTACGAGGTCTTAGATATTCGGTCTTCGTTTTCGATACTACCGTAAATGCAGTCCCAGTTCGATTTCTAATTGTACCAACGGAGTCATCGTTTGTTTGGAAACGCCTTGCAATATGGTTGAAACTTTTCGTTTCATTTGTGTTACAGGTGAACAGGACATTACGCAAATGAAGGGGAAGATGTTTAAAGGGGAATTTAGTTTTACGTTTAAGAGGAAAACCTTGATTTTAGTTGCATGTGAACCACGTCGAAGTTCTCAAGAAGTAATAAAGCACGAAGACGAATACAATAACTGTTGTGATTTCTCATTTCCCTTTGTCCCCAAAAGGGATTTCATCCACCAATATGCTACAGGCGCCAAATTAGAGACTTTCTTCACCTTCCACGTCAGAATACCTGTGTTTGATAATCAACCAGCCATTTCTCCGATGGCTTTGGAGCCTCACCGTTCAAAACTTTTCAAGATTGTAGACAAAAAAACGTAGTTTCCGCATAATAGACCCTTCTTCAAAATGGCAGCAGCGGAATTGAATGAGTTAAAATTTAACGGATACCAGAAGTAAGTTAAAATTACAAACTGATACCAGAAATAGAAAGAGCTTCTTTACTTTACTAACCCTGTAGAGTTTCAGCGTCTTAGGTGTTATGTCAGCTGAGGAAATGTAAGTTGAAATTTGACAAATTTACAGACGTTTGTATGACTGGGGGTTTGCGCCATACCCCCAATCATAAAAACGTCTATAAATTTTTCATGATATGCTGAAACTTTGCATGGTTACTTTAGGAGGGATATATCTGCCTGGCATAAGAGTGATGTTGCCATGGCAAAGGCCATAATCCAAAAATTGACACCCAAAAAATAAGTCTTATTATGTCGCGTCGGTACCCACACTGGTAAGTCTCTACGGGGAAAACTTTGAGAGAAATTAAGTAAGTTTCCTTTTGTAACTCGTGCCCTGTAGTGAGGGTATTCGCAAATTTTGTAACGAGCTTTGCAATATTACTAAACATGAGCCCCCCGCGTAGACTCAGACAAACATTTCGATCTACTGAAAGGAAATGTATAAGTGAGGTAAGCGATAGTGAAGGAAAGAAGAAGAAAATTTTATAAATCTGTGGAGTTGGTTTCTAAAAAGGAGGTAGAATGGTTAGTACTAAACACTGCTGATGTAAATCGGGCTCACAGTATCCAGATAAATGACCATAAATTGCTGAAATCTCTCAAAGAGTTGCAGGAATCAGGAAAGGAAGTCTTCATACCGCTACCAAAAGCATCGTAAGAGATCAAGAAATGTAAGCCATGGTTAATCGATTGAAGACGGGAATTCTTAACTGTGAAAAACATATATTTGTGCTCTACAAAAGGTCCCACAGCAGAAGTTCCTGATGTCCACCAGGAGTAACAAGAAAGTTCATAAAATTACCGCTTCGAATAACAAATTTTCCCCATTCTAGTTTTGAAAAACGCACGAGACTTTAAAATACGCCTAAAAAATAGAGGATACCCAGAGAGCAGTGTTAAGAGGCATCTCTCTGAACTGAGATTCTCAAACAAAAGGAGGTCATGCACGAGGAGATGAAAACGCACATGTAACACAATTCTGACTTTTGTCACAAAATACCACTCCGCCGCGAGGAAATGGCACCTGATAGAAAATTGCCCACATCTAAGAGAAATATTTAACACGCCCCCCATACTACGTAGAATATGGGAAAGAAAAATCCATGAAAGATATCTTAAGCCCTGGTCAGCGTGTACTTGCGAGGGAACTTGCGAGTCCGTTTGGCCACCCAACGCAAGTCTCTACGCAAGTTCAACTTGTGGCTACTTGCGACAACTTGCGAGTCCGTTTGACCAGGACTTTAGTCAGAGCAAAACAGACAACCATTTGCGAACAGCAGGAGTAGCGTAATAAAACGGCCCATCAATCGTCTTTTCCAACATGCCAACCTGCCGATGGAGTAGAATAGGGAACAGAACTTGCACTAGTGTACCATTTCCTTCCAACATTGAATCTTTTTTTGTATTTTCGCAACAGACCAAGGGCCATTATCGATGCTCGGATCAAGCGCATGGTTACTTTTACTGTTTACACGACCCTATACAGCTCCTCACTTGTTTAAAAAGTGAAGTAAAGGAACCATATTTAACGTCGATAATTCGTAACAGTAATTCAACTGACAAACCTGAGGTCGACGGTGCGCTCATTTTACTCCCCCCTCTCCATCAGTGCTCCGTTTTACGGGTATTTAAAGCTACTTAGCTACACGGAAAGGAAAGAAGTCGAAACAAGGATGAGAGATCAGGGAATCGAAATCAGGACCTTCGGGTTAGATCTCCGCCGCTCTACCGACTGAGCTACACTACACTCCATTCAGTTAACTCTGTTTGTTTCATTTAACAAATAGGCATTGCCTTTTGATGTCAGCTGCAAAGGTTAAATTTAGTTATATTAGTTATGTTGAATTGAGTACGTTTACCTGATCTAAATTTCACTAATGTAGCTTTTTTGTTGCTGACAGTTGTAAGCTAAGATCGTCTTAAAGTAACGCATTGTTCTCATGATCTCGAAAACGAGCACGGTGACCCCCCATTTTTTGCCCTTTTGGCAAAAGTAGATCATTACATTTCTGCGTGGCAAGTTTAAAAAAAATCTGTACTTGAGAAAATTTTGGGCGCGAACGTCCTTAACACTATGTAACCTGCGATCAGGCTCAGGTTGCTCGAAACCTGGTTAGCGCTAACCGGCGTTAAATTCCATGGAAACCTATTGGGTTTAATACCTCTTAACCAACGGTTAGCGCTAACCAGGCTTCGAGCAACCGGCCCCAGGAGTACTTTTCTTTAGACGGGGCGGAAAAGGAAACCTCGAGCCCAGGCTCTCTCTCTTCTCCTCCCTTGTCGTCGAGAGAAAGAGATGACAAGGGAGGAGAAGAGAGAGAGCCTGGGTTCGAGGTTGACGAGTCGTCTGCCGCCCACCTGTCAAGAGTGATGTTATCATGTGTCATGCTATAAATGTAAGCCAATCAGATTTAAGCGGGAATTACCTGCACGTTGCGATTCAAGGAAAGACGCGACGAAAACAAAATAGAACTCTAGCTGGAATGTCTGAGAAGTCAGACTTGGTGCGGTTTCTCTGTTCAAACCATCAAGGAACCAAGAACTTCAAGGTAAAACCGCGCAGAAAAACCCCAATACTTCATGTTATCATCAGGCGCAATCAACAGTACAATGAACTTTATTAAAACTCGATTATTTGAGGTGACAATAAAAGATGCTAATATCACTGTAATATGAGGAAAATGTCTAGTTTTCCAGCAGCAGCTACTCAATTATCATTTTGTGAGAAGTGTGCCACTAAACCATCGTTCAGCGCTTCCGTAAACAATGTCGAATTTCTCTGTCAAGCTCGGCTGATTTCCCGAATTTGGCAGCACTATAGTTTTTGGAACTTGTTGCTTCCGAATATATTCCAAAGGACTTACCACAACTACAAACGTTTTCGAATCGGTGGAAGTGGAACGACGCTTTTTTTTTTCTAGAATGTTCGGGACTGTAAATTACACTATTGCCAAATCCCGTAGGAAGTACGACTATAATGTCTTCTTTCCGACAAACCATTCTTCGGTTGCATTCTCTTTGCCCTTCCTTTAAAGATTTTTGAAAAAAAAAACTGAAGTCGAAGCAACAGCAGCTGTAAAAGGAGCCTAAACATCATTCCTGTTCAAATCCTTCTCTGCGGCCATAATTTGATCAGTTGTTAACCAAATTTTTGGAATTCTGTGACCAATCGGAGAGAGGCTTTAAGTGCTCTATTGTTTTTCGGACAATCAGAGTAAAATCCAGATCCTGGACTAGAAGCAGGCAGAAATTGTATTAGGCGTACCTTTTCCGCCCCGTCTAAGGAAAAGTACGCCTGATCGCAGGTTCAACACTATCATGGTTCATGGTTCATTTATTTTACACTATTTACATACAATTAACATAGAAAGAAAAGTATAGTCACAACAGATGATTACAAGGTAAAATAGTTACAGTACGGTTCATAAAATGTGTGTTTTATGGAGGCAGTGTGGTCCAGTGGTTAGGGCGCTTGCCTTGAGATCCGGAGATACCGGGTTCAAGACCCGTTCAAATTACTTGATAAATTTGTTCCTGGTAGTCCCTGGTTCAACTTCCCGGCTGCACTTGCCAATAGCCAACTGGTTTGCCTCCGGCCAGTTGGGATTCTTAACCGTTGTTATTGTGTTCTGTCGTTTCGCTGATTGTGTTTCATTGGCCCTGAAAAGCCCCTATGGGGAGCGGTCAATTATGTATGTATGTATGTGAGTGGTGGTCAAAGTAGCAAAGGCTTTCTAGTTGACTACCACCTGCTTTTAAGTAACCGAAGAAATGACACTAAAATTTACTGGGATATAGGAGAAAACAAGGAAAGGCTACGTTTATACAAACGTTGGCCGTGTAGCACTTATATTTTTTGAACAGAGTTAACTGAATAGAGTGTAACGTGAAGAGCTAGATTTCTATCCCATATGAACCATGTGAGCGTTAGCCCTTCTGATGGAACTGGGCCCACACAAGGACAGAGAAAAACTCTGACCAGGGTGGGAATTGAACCCACGACCTTCGGGTTAGATCTCCGCCGCTCTACCGACTGAGCTACACTACACTCCATTCAGTTAACTCTGTTTGTTTCATTTAACAAATAGCCGTTGCCTTTTGATGAGATCCAAGGTTCGTGTCCGATACGATCACTCAAGACAACCGGGACAAGATGCAAGATTTTGCGACTTAGTTCACCTAGTCAAACGAAGTTTCAACATTCTGAAGGAGGTCGGAAGTCAAAATGACATGGACAATAGTCACATGCTATCTATAATCGAGCGGAAAATGTGTTCGGATGATCGAAAGGTTCGGTCACGAGACTTAAAGCGTCAAGGAGAAAAAGCAACTTTAGAGCGACTGATGAATTGGATGGATGTAGAGATGAAATCGCGTATGCGTGCTACTGCCCCATTAAGATCTAGCAGATCAGTTTGTGCCTTTCAAGTCGACACACCCAAGCAGAAGTGGCCCTAAATTCGCCGCACTTGGTATCGACCAGCGTATCCAGGTCGCCAAAGAAAACCACGTTTGTTTCAGTTGTATGAAAACAGCCAGAAGAGACCATCGGCTTGATAATTTTAGAAGACGTCGAAAGTGTATGAAAACTGAGAATGGATGGGAATGCATGCATTTTCATCACCCGTTAATTCACAAGAGCACTGTAGTTTAAGTTGGCGTCGCGTCTCTCTCCGAGCCATATGAAACTCTTTTGCCGGTGATAACGTGCAAAATTTACGGTCAAAACGGGTTCCAAAAGCAAAGCAACACGCTCCTTGACTCCGGAGCACAGATCAGCTTAATCCGCGAAGAAACAGCAGTTGCACTGGGGCTCAAAGGAAACGGGACCGCAGTAACGATTACGAAAGTGGGAGGAGAAGAAGAGACGATGAGGACTAAAGTTTACAAAGTCCCTGTGTCATCACCAGACAACACCGAGACATTCTCAATCAAAGCAATTGGAATCCCGCGCATAAGTGAAGAAGTGTCAGCAGTCCAGTTCAAGCCGATCGCCAAGCTTCTTGGACTGGAGAACGAAAGGATACGCAGAGGCAAAGGTCCTGTAGACTTACTAATAGGAATTGACCATGCCCAGATGCATACTGGACAGACCAGGCAAACTGGACAGTTAGTTGCGAGGAAAACGCCTCTAGGATGGGTGGTTTTCGGTGGACAGTCAGGAGAAACCCAAGTGCATGGTCGCGTCCACCATGTAAGATTTGCTGCACCAGTAGAGATGTCAGATTTTTGGAAGACTAAGGCAATGGGAGTAGAGGTTAAACCGTGTGTTTGTGAAGCTGACAAGCTAACGCAAGCTGAAAGAGAGGAAGCGGAAATCATTTCCAAGTCGTGTGAAAAGGTGGGAAAGCAGTGGAAGGTACCGTACCCCGGGAAGAAAAATCTCATGCTGTTGCCGGATAATAAGTCATTAGCGATGAAACGGTTGGAAACTACGGAAAGACGCTTTAAGAAAGACCCAGAGCAAGGAGTGGCTTACGACAAACAGATGGAAGAAATGAAACAGATGACGTTCTCAGAAAAACTGTCTGAAGAAGAAATGGATAATTACAAAGGCCCGGTACATTATATTCCACACCATGCGGTGATTCGACCTGAGAAGAAAAGCACACCTGTAGGAATCGTCTTCAATTCCTCCTCAGTCTATCAAGGTCACGCACTGAACGATTATTGGCTTAAGGGACCCGAAATGTTGAACAATCTTTTTGGAGTCGTCTTGAGGTTTAGAGAAAAAGAAGTAGCATTGATGGGCGACATATCAAAAATGTATCACCGAGTACTCATCACGGAAGAAGATCAACATGTCCATCGGTTTCTGTGGAGAAATTTGGAAACGGACAGAGAACCCGATGTGTACGTAAAAACAGTCCTGACGTTTGGTGATAAGCCAGCCCCGGCTATGGCCCAAATTACATTAAGAAAAACAGCGGAAGAAAACAAGAAGGACTACCCGGAAGCGGCCGAGGTGCTCACTAAGAATTCCTACATGGATGATATTTGTGGTTCTGTAGACACTGTAGCGCAGGCTCAGAAGTTGACAGGAGATCTAG
>NC_090871.1:2973517-2978517 GCF_036669935.1 Montipora foliosa
ATAATCAAAACTCCCGAGATCAGGTCTTGAGCGTTTGTCTTCCTATTCGAGTCAGCAGCTCGCAAATCTCTACATAATCAAATTTGTCTCCATCCCACCGACGCATTTATGGATTGGGTGATTGTCCTTCCCAAAAAATAATTTACAAGTGTTAGTCCGATATGACTCCAAAATGAAAGGGTATCGCTGAGTGGTCTGCATTTAACGATGAATTGCGTTTGGTCGATTACTTTGTAATAATGCATTAGTTTATCTATTTGTTGCCACCAGGATAAGGGTATAGAAAGCATTGCAGTTGGCATTGGTCGCAGAATAAACAATGCCGAGTTGAAAGCCATTGCCATGAACAAGACAGAAAACGTTGTACACGTGAAGAACTTTGATGATCTCAGCAACAGGATAAACGACATTGTTGCAAAATATTGCATCGCAACATAGAAACAGACCTGAGCAAATTGTTCCACATATTGATTGTGAGGTAACTACTGTAGTTCAGATTTGTCGAATTGATCAAAACAGTGATTACTTTTCTTTGCGAAAGCAAAATGAATTGCGACTTACGCGCATGCGTTTGCCCTCGCTTAGCGACAGCTTAAGGTGGCTCAAACCAGTTTCAACGCTTCCAAGGGACGCTCTTACTAGAAGGTCGGTACCACAATGTTTTATCATGTATTAGCAATATTGTGGTACCAAATGAAACACGAATTATTGCTGAACAAGATACAGTCATTATTGTGACGTAATATGTCACCGTGGCAACGGGCAAGCCCTGTAAAAACACCCTCTAGTTTGTCTTTAGTTGCTTATATCTCAAAATCGAACGCGGTTATTCCCATTTTTTTATATCTGAAAAGTAATCAGAAGGGCGAGATAAAACTTTCTGCAAAGTTAAAAAAATTCTGTCAAGCAGATTCAGAACCACCTTAATTCTGTAATTTTTTAAAGGTGGCTGAATCCGCCGTACAGATTTTTTAAACTTTGCCGAAAGTTCCATCATGGCCTTCTAATCACTTTTCAGCAATAAAAGAAAGGGGGGGGGCATCGAGTTTGTTTTTGAGATATGAGGAACTAAATCCAAAATGTAGGGTGTTTTTTGCTGGCCTTTTCCGTTGGTAACTTATTACTTTTTCCAAGGTAACGTATTACATCACAATAATGACCACATCTTGTTTGAAAATAGTCGGTGTTTCATATGGTACCATAACATTGATGTTAATTGATACATTGCTGTAGCATCATTCGATCTAAAGAGGGTCCTCTAAGTGTGGAAACCGTTTCGAGCCTCCTTAAGGAAGGACCATTAGATAAGTTGGGGGGGAGGGGGGGGGGAGGGGGGGGAAGGGGGTGGGAATTTTTCAACTCGCATGGATTTTTTTTTTTTTGGCCATTGCCTGTGCAGGAATTATTTTCTCACGAAGTCTTCTGCTCAATTTTCTTGTGGGGGGGGGGGGGGATGTTTTATGTTTTAATCAATTTGGGAAGACTGTGACTTTTAGTTTAACAAATTGCCCTTGAAAGCAACTTAGAAGAAATTAAGAGCCAACTCGCAGATTTAGAACTCGCAAAGCCAAAAACTGTTTTGCCACCGGCCAAACGCAAGGTTTTCAAAGCCTTGAAATGTGACACCCAACAAATTATCAAAAAGGCCGACAAAGCTACAACAACTGTTGTCAAGAACACGCAAGACAAAATCAACTAAGGCCAAATCCAACTGGATAACGGAGACCACTATAGGTCTCTTTCGAAACCCATGGTAGTTGACAGAAACCACAGATCTACACTTCAACAACTTATCAATGATCTCTGCCACGGAAAATCACAGATGAAATGACTAAAAATAGCTTTGCCAAACACCAAGTCCACCTCTCATCCCAGGATTTTATATCCTCACCAAGATACACAAGCCGACCCGTTCGTTACGACAACAATATCAGGGTGTAATGAGTCTGTAATGGCCCGACAGAGAAATTATCATCATTTGTTGACAAAATAATTCAGCCTATTGCACAACAACAGAAGTCGTATCTCAAAAATACCGTCGACTTAATTAACTTTATAAAGAAAACGAAGGTCCCAGCAGAAGCTACACTTCTTTCAATGGACGTAGCGAGTCTCTTTAGAACTTGATAAACCACAAGAAGAGGGAATTCACACAGTATGCAGAGCCTACGAGGCTTGCTACAACAACAAACCTCTTATCTCTACACGAATACTCGAGCGAGCGCTAAGGCTAATTCTGCAAGAAATTTCATTCCAATTTTCTTGAAAAAAACTACCGACAAGCACATGGTACAGCCATGGGCACTAATGACAGTTGCCTTTGCTAACACCTTTATGATTAAGATAGAACTGAGCGGAAATCTTACCCAAAGCGCATTTAACTGAACAGCTCGTTTGGAAACGCTTTACAGAAAACACGCTCTCGCTCAGAGGCCGGGTTACTCGAAACATGGTTAGCGTTAACCAGTGTTAAAAACCATGGAAACCTATAAGTTTTTATATCTCTTAACCAAAGGTTAGCGCCAACTTGGCTTCGAGCAACCGGCCCCCGGCTAGACTGTAAACAGAGACAAAATAGTGCAGTTCATTGAACAAGCAAAGAAACATCACCCCACTATCAAATCTACGGCTGAAATCTCCAAAACGGAAACAACATCGCTGGATACGGGCATCACATTCCTTGATGTACGCGTGCGCACATATTTTAAAACAGCAACCATTGGTGAGCGAAATCTGCAAGAATCCCTTATCATGTCGTACAAAAGAGGGCGATCGCTTAAAGATATACTCGAAAGAGTTTTAATTAAACTGCGAAGAAGGCTAAAACTAGCGTGATGTAGCAGCTCTCGGGACGTATTCTGTGATTGGCTCGCTATCCCAGCCACAAACAAACGACTAAACGATTAAAACAATGACTAAGGGCCTGATTACATGGAGATTTTCAGCCCGGTTAGCCGGGCTGAAATTTCAGCTCGGATTCTGAAAGAAATCCTCTTAAAATTAAAGTGGCGATTATATGGAGAAGGTTTCAGCCTGGGGTGAATTTCAGCCCGGGAAAACGGGCTGAAAAATTCATGTAATCGCTATTATTTTTTCAGCCCGAGATGAAAAAGGAACGTGAGCATGCGCATAGATCTTTTTTTCACCTCTTAGTAAATTTTCTCATGGAAATTTGCGTTTTGCGCCTAGACTGAAATTGAGCATGTAATCGCAACAAAATTTCAGCCCGGGCTGAAACTCACCTTGTAATCAGGCCCTTAGACTTAAAAACAATAGAAGCTGCTTACAATACCAAATAATAGCAGGTTACGAGAGCTGCTACACTACTGGGGAGTTATGCAGGTCTGTCAACCTCATTTTTGTACACTTTTGATATTAAACACAATTGAATTGAACGATCTAGTTCCCTTTAATCCTAATGATCCATCCCTTCAGTATATGTACTTAGTTTGCAACCTGATTGGCCCATTTTATCGTCTACGTATTTTGTCACACTATGCCACCAAATATGACTAAATCCCACAATTTTTTCTCCAGTTTCAATTTAAACAACTGGACTGTCACCCACCCCTCCCCCCACGTTTTTCAGTGAAGTTCAACTCTCCCAGTTCGATTTGTCTTCGTACCAACGGAGCCATCGTTTCTTTGGAAACACTTTGTGATGGAAACTCACCTTGTAATCAGGCCCTTAGACTTAAACAATAGAAGCTGCTTACAATACCAAATAATAGCAGGTTACGAGAGCTGCTACACTACTGGGGAGTTATGCAGGTCTGTCAACCTCATTTTTGTACACTTTTGATATTAAACACAATTGAATTGAACGATCTAGTTCCCTTTAATCCTAATGATCCATCCCTTCAGTATATGTACTTAGTTTGCAACCTGATTGGCCCATTTTATCGTCTACGTATTTTGTCACACTATGCCACCAAATATGACTAAATCCCACAATTTTTTCTCCAGTTTCAATTTAAACAACTGGACTGTCACCCACCCCTCCCCCCACGTATTTCAGTGAAGTTCAACTCTCCCAGTTCGATTTGTCTTCGTACCAACGGAGCCATCGTTTCTTTGGAAACACTTTGTGATGGTTGACATTTTCCGCTCCATTTGTGTTACAGGTGAACAGGACATTATACAGATCAAGGGGAACATGTTTAAATTAAAAGGGAAAACTTAGAGTTTAGTTTATTGTTAAAGAGGAAAACCTAGGTTTTAGTTGCATGTGAACCACGTCGGAGTTATCAAGAAGCAATAAAGCACGAAGATGAATACAATAAATGCTGTGATCTCTCATTTCCCTCCTTCCCCAAAAGAGGTTTCGGTATACCACTGGGCCTCAAAGGCACCAAATCAGAGACTACATCGGCACTTCATCTTCATCTTGACCAACAAGCCGTTTCTCTGTTGGCTTTGGAGCTTCCCTTCAAAACTTTTAAACATTGTAGGCAAAAAAAGCTACTTTTCACACTGAAAATGTCCTTATTAATCTTGATTAGTTCACACGCACAGGAAATCACGCAGCTTTCGTGTGCATGCCGTGCGACAAATCGTCTACGCGTAGCCGATGCACAATAAGAGACAGAAACAACAGGTGATTTGTCTCAATAGTTCATTCAATTCGTACAGAGTTTATTTTCCTGTGTCGTCTTCGCATCCGAAAAGCTCAAATTTATATTTGGCAAAAACGTACCAATTATCGAATTCTCTTTTGAGTGACTAGTTGTATTTTTGGATCACGTCGACCGATACGCGACCGAAATGGCGAGCGACAGTCAACCGTGAGTTGGACCATACTCAGTCGATATGTCGGCCGATATATCGGTGAAGTTCGACGACTTTAATCCTCTCCGTTCTTGAGATACAAAGGGAATTGTGCATTTCTGAACTGTCCCCTTGATGCTCTTTTCACTCGTGTCTCCGAATAAGACAATTAACATCACAAAGGATCACAAAGTGTCTCCAAAATACTGATGCTCAAGTAAGGACAGCTGCAT
>NC_090871.1:2981017-2983517 GCF_036669935.1 Montipora foliosa
CTCAGAACTTTGAAAAGATGGTCAGTCTTTGTTCTGTTGTTGCCTTCTTGTGTTTCAAGGTGTTTCCCGTTGGCTGAATAACGGTATTCGCTACGCTCAATGCGGTTTATACTTATTCCGGATTCACTGCCCAACACTTACATCAACGCATAAGTGAACACCGTTATTCAGCCATCGGGAAACACTGCCGTCCCCCCAGTCTCGGAAATTTTCGGGGAAAACACTCAAAATTCGGGCAATAAAAGATAACAAAAGATGGAATTTTAAAAAAAATATAAATAAGGCAAAAATATAATAGAGAGCACTTGTGAAAATATAAAAACATTACTTGTGTAACTTAAAAGATATTGAAGTCCTTGTTTTGAAATAAGTCCTTGCGGTTGATCTTAAAACATTTGAATTGCTCGGCTGCTGATCTGTTGATCGCAAACCACCTGTTTGAAATGATCCAGAATTCTCGAAGGTGGCCTCTATTCTGGCCGTAATTCCAGCAACATCATGTTCAGCGGACTTCAAAGACTTAAGACATATCTTCGCAGCACGATGGGGCAGATTAGATTGAATAGCTTCGCCATCATTTGCATTGAACGCGCCTATGGCAATAGAGTCATAGCAAACGGTATTGACAAAATAATTGACACTTTTGGACAACGCCATGGAAGAAATATCTACTTTTTGTAATAACCTTTTTTGCTAGTTGAAATACTAGATGGAGTAGACTAATACAGAGTATGTGAGGTTCTAAAAACTCCATGTTTCGAATACGTACAGTTTTATGACTTTTAAGGATTGTAAACGAATGTTTCTTTCGTACATTTTGAGGGAGTAAAAAATCAATCAAGCATTCGGGCACTGTGTAATTTTTTCGGGCAAAAACAGGTCGGATCGTGCCCGTACGCCTATGTAATCATTATCATCATCATCATTATCATTATTATTATTATTATTATTATTATTATTATTATTGTTATTATTATTATTATTATTATTATTATTATTATTATTATTATTATTATTATTATTATTACCATTATTATGCTCGTAGCGAAAGCTTTTGAAGCTGGTTTCTCTATCGGCTACAATAGGGATTAGGTTACTATCCTCTCCTCCCTCGATCTGCAATACCTTCCTAAGGATCCTTGCCGACCCCAACAATGCACATTTCTGGATCATTGCAACGGAAGTTCCCACACCTACACCCTCCAGGTTGTGTTTCAACCTCAGGGGTATACTGTAACTGTTCCTAACGCCCCCACCACTACCGGTATCACCTTTATCCTTAGAGCCCACATTTTTCGAACCCTTCTTGCAACATCTTGGTGCTTTTCAACTTTTACATCTTCCTTAAGTTTGCTCTCACCCTTTCATCCTCTGGAATTGCCAAGACTTAACTGATTAGAGTGTAAGTGCTAGTTTTGTTCCCCATATGAACCATGTGAGCGTTACGGTTACTAATGAAAATGGGCCCACGGAAGGACAGAGAAGAACTCTTCTTTCTTGTCAGTGATCACGAAATCCGGGTAAATCCTGGTACCCTTGTTTTCCTCTCTCCTCAAAAACCAACATTTGATTTGATTTGATTTCAGTTTACGGTGTCCCCAATTAGTGCTCCAGCGCTAGAACAACTAGACACTTAATCAAGTTCCTTTCCTTTCCTTTCCTTTCCTTTCCTTTCCTAGCCTCATTTTCATGGTCTGCTCTCACATGGAGTTCCACAAGAGTTTCAAGCACATTTTTTAGGCCACGGTCACGATACCACTTCTCATTTCACTCAAACACACAATTTCTTGACAGATCCGAATAAATTTCCCTAAAGAGCCACAGTGTCATCTTTCCTTTTGTATTCTTTTCGTGCTAGCTGGCGTTTGGGGCACGGGCTGACAATGTAACTGATTGTCTCGTTACTCTTTTCGCACATTCTACACTCGGGATCACCATGGAATTTGTCAATCGTTGCTTTCATGTAATTTGTACGTATTGCTTAATCTTTTGCAGAAAAGATGAGAGAGCCTCTATTTCTCTCTTAAGCTTTCCTTCTTTTACCATAGTCCATGTTTCCTCGTTTCTTCGTTCTTCAGCCTGTCTCGCTAATAGCCCGTAAAAGGCCTACAATGGCTTTTCCTTCCATTCTTGAATAGCTTCAGTTCTTCTCCTTACTTTAAAGGCGGAAACTGTTTCTTGATTTGCAACTCCTTCCCTCCTGACAGCTTTCTACAGTTCTCCCTCAGTAGATTGGACATAACTTTCTAGCGATATTCTTGCTCGATTGACAGAGTGCTTTACAGATATTTTGCCTCTTCTTCCTCCCTCCTTCCTTGGTGCATAGAGCAGTACCGCACAATTCAGTGGGTGAAAACCTCGATCACTCGACACCATCTGGCGTTTAAGTCCTAGCCTGCCGTATGGCTGGTCATGTTTTTTTTTTTCAATTTGCAAAATAGAACGTGTTGTGAAAATTTTATGCAATCAGCTATCTGAAACGGAGGTAGAATCTTTGAGA
>NC_090871.1:2998517-3011017 GCF_036669935.1 Montipora foliosa
TGAAAAACAATAGTAAGTAATATAACAAAAGAATAACCAAAGTGACAGCTTGAAGAGGTCTTTGATCTTTTTATTGAGAGCTGTACTCAGCTTATCAGGTACATTGGTATTCCAACTCAGTAACTGTTAGAGCTGCAGAAAAATTAACCAAAAAAATGTGTCTGAGTGATAGAATAATGTTATTTTGAACTTGAAACTTGCACTCAATATATTGTATGAATTCAATGAAAGACCCATCAAAGGACTGCATGTCTTTATAGCACAAAGACATAATTAATATCTGTAGTTCTCAGGTATGGCTCAAGTTTTGTAAGTTACATGCACACCAGTACATACCATTTTAAATATGTAATAAATAAAGGATCAAGAAAAGTTTTTAATATGTGCAGTCAAATGACTTTAAAAGACTATTTATAACAATTAATATATTTTGGTGTCACATTTTCTTGTTCCTATGTAAATGGTGACCAATGACTAATGCCAAAGTGCAGCCAGCTTAAAAAAGACACAGCATTTCATTAAAAAATTAAAATTCCAGGCTGAAATGAGATTTTATGACAAGAATTGTTATCTACTAACAAAATGAAATGCTTGGAGGAGAAATCAATTTACTTCAACTTCAGCCACACAACAGTTTTTAACTGTACTGAATGTACTTTTTTTCTGAAATGACAGAGGCACATTATCTGTTGTACTCCACCCAAGTGATTTGGGCATACTGTATCGAGGTGCTGTAAAACTTCTGGTATGTCTTGGCTAGCCACAATATTAACTCGTTTTCTTTGGATGGTAGGGAATGGGAAAGTATACACCCATACTGTAAATGCCTGTGGCTATCAAAAATTGCACATGCCCCATTTTCCCAAACTAAAATTACTACTGTCCTCCCAACAGACACAAAGATGCCAACTGATTTCTGTTTCATGCTTGCCCGTTCCCTGACATTTGAAATGACATCCTGGAAGTTATTACCAGTAATAAAAAAATCTTTGGGATCCTCATAAGAAAGGAGGTGTAGATCATCTCCAACAGAGCTGAATGCATCTTCTACATCAAGCCCACCAACTCCTGCAGCAGAAAAGCATTCATCAAAGATTTTATTGCCCCCAGAAATACTTGAAACCACATGACCAAACCACCCCTCTTCAAGAACTTTCTTTGGTTCACCAATCAACCCAGAGGAGAACTTAAAACCCATTACAAGGGCTATTAGGGTGCATGCAGAGCTACCTTGCCTACCCTGAAAAGTGCTTTGAGAAATTTGGGAGGGAAAAATAAATTCTTTAACACCCTGATAACCATAAGGAACAAAATGTGCCATGATTTCAATGTAAGGCTGTTGATAAACAGTGTTCAATGTGGACACATTTGTAGGGCCAGATATAAGGACCTCTTGGTCCCTGTAGCCCTTCTGATCATGACTTGTGGCTCTAGCAGTGACCTTCAGCTCCTGTCTCAACTGAACCCTTCCAAGAGATGACCCATAATTCCCTGCACTTTGAGAACCATGGGCATGGAACTTGAGTGTGCCAAACAGGGATTCAAGTCGACTTATTGAGAGCCGCAATGGAGACAAAGAGTATCCAGGAAAATTATCAAAGAAGTATGACGAGAACTGTTTAAATCCAAAGACCATGACTCTTTGAAGGTCAAATGTCTAGAGGGAGAGAAAAGGCAAGCTAAATAAGAAATGCCATTTATTTAAAGGAGCAGTGTCACAAGGATTTTGCTGTTTTAGGTCAATTCTGTGCTTATAAAATCATTACTTTGGGTCTTTAATCATTAAACAAGTGTTCTCAAATGCCTGTCGTGTTTTATCACAGTGTAATACACGGCTTAGGCTTCTTTATTTGTTAAATAATTCATCAAATCTTTTCACTCGCACGCAATTGGTTTAAACACGTCACTTGACCGAATATCACCCAGCTAAAACTGGGGGATATCCGAGAATATCCCCCAATTGTCAAAACAACTCGCGTTGCGAAAAATATTTGAAGGATAATAAACATGAAAGCCTCCATTTGGTGCGAAAATATTCTCGGGTATTTGTCCTTGGACATTATCCGTTCCTCGAAGCTCATAGTTTTCCTCAAGCTGTGCTCTCCGAAAGCTGTTCGCTTCTCGGAGCAGATAATGTCCGCGGACAAATATCCTACAATATTTTCGCCCCAAATGGAGGCTACTGTTTATATATACTATTGCCCCATCAAAGGGAACACTCGTCTTCCCTCCAAGGACCAGGAGGGATGTAGTTTGATCTTTTAAATGCACATTTAAAAAATAGTAAACAAGATAATGTTAAAGTGCCTATAACCCCAAAATATTTTTTTCGCTTAAATAAATCTTTGCACCTGTTCGAAACAAACTGCACCTTTTAACTTTTTTATAGGCTGTAAAAGTTACGAAATCTAGCCATCATCTCTTGCATGACCGAGCTAGTAAGGGGTATGGGTCTATTCCTGGGTTGACGTCACAGACTGATTTACATCGTATTAAGTCTTTGTAAACATGCATGCAAATAAGTTTGTGACATCAACCCAGGAATAGACCCATACCCCTTACTTGCTCGGTCGTGTTACAGATGATGGTCAGATTTCGTAACTTTTACAGCCTGTAAAAAGTCAAGATTAGGGCTAAAAAGGTGCAAAAAGGCGCAATGCTTTTCAAACAGGTGCAAAGAGTTATTTAAGCGAAAAAAATATTTTGGGGTTATAGGCACTTTAATAAACAAGTTAATCTTTATTCAGCAATACCTGCCATGCTAAAAACTTTGCTGCACGTGCTCGTTTGGAGTTGTCAACATACTCTGCAAAGATTAAAAGGAAAACTTAGATGTAACCCAGTTTGTCACCCCAAAAAGTTAGGAGTGAGGAATCAGATCAAGGGGAAAATTATTGTAAATATACATACACTGTAAAAGTAATTATTATATACCACACAGGTGAATAGTACTTTTCAAGCATGCTGATTGGCTAGCTTGGAGGTGATTAACCAAGTACTATTCACCTCTGAGCAGCCGAAGAAAAACAAAATGGCTTTTCTTGGTAAATTATCGCAAATAAAGTTACTCTTTGGGCTGCTAGTTATTCAGCTTGTGTGGTATATACACCTCAGTGTCAGTGAAAGTGGTGGATATTTATCTCCACTTCAGCGAATAATTGTTAATTATAAGAATGTCTATCATTTTAATTACAACTGTATTTTGGTGTTGTGTTTATTATGGCCTGGTTTACTGGTTAACTAGCATACAGTTGTTGGTAATCCAATGAAAGTGTAACTTTCAAGTGGCCAAATAAAAAAGGAGCTCTAATGAAAAAAGGTGAATGTAATTGAAGTTGATTCCAAAATGTTGAATGTTAAACATTTGAATCACTTCCTCATCAAACAGACTAGCTTTCATTTTCAACCATAATGACAGCCAGGTGAAGTGACCCATTGTTTGACTTTTAATCTTTTGATTGCTTTTTTAATGGACAAATGACTTAATACAGTTTGTTGAATAAAGTTTTTGATGTAAGCATACCTGTGTTGTTGTGCTCCTCTGCCCATTCTTCGAAATATCTCCATCCCTGTTGTATGTTTTTGAATACAGCTGACTCATTGGATCTTATAAACACATGGCTAAGGATTCCCTTTTCAAAAATGTGGTGGCATGCTTGTAGGTACCTTGCTGTTTCTTTCACAACATCAGTTTTCTCTGGGCCTTCACTACTCAAATTTGCATATTCTTCCAAGGCTGCAATCATATAACGTTGCTGTAGAATGTAAAAGTAGACAAAACCACTTATCACTGTTCCATTCATAAAAATGGAAGCTTCATCTCAATTGTAAATATTTGAACCTTAATTATTGCCAGGATCTGTATATATGACATAAATTATCATTCTTTAGTCAATTTCAAGCTAAGGAATAGAACCATAAAGTTCTATAAATTTATCATAATTTTCCCTCTCTTACCTGCATTATCTTTGCAGGCATAACATTTAGTCTTGTCCAGCAGTCACGTTGCACATAGCTATACCTCAGACCAGGGACACGCCTACCCAGACCTTTTGCAGATCTCTCTTGATCCCTGTAATATTGATCAATTATTGGCTGCCAGCCAAAAGTAGTGCTTCCCTTCTCGAAAGCTTTTTTTTTTTTTTTCCCCTTGTTCCTTGAACTGTACAAAGCTTATAAAATTATTAGTGTTCTTGAACACCTGAGAGGACTTCCATATAAAACGGAGAGGGAAGTATGTAAGAAATTGTGACTAAACCCTTGAAGGGGACCAGTGGCCTGGCCCAAGCTATTTAACCCTCTTGAAAGATACAACACATTTAAAAAGTACAGAAATTATTTATATTTTCTCCTCTTTTCCTCTGACATTCGCCCGAACACCCTAAGTGAGAAATACAAAGCCCTATGCAGGGGAAGAGAGGAGGGGGGCGAGGGTGGTGGTCTGGAACAGTGAAGTTTATAAAACACACCAGAGATGATCAGATATATTTGTGCCAAAGTGTGAACTTTTCTCTTCCCGTATCCTTCACACAGCCCCTTAAGTTATTTGGTTACTGATTATCACGCAAAATTACTGATAATTCCTCTTACTTAATTTCTTATCATCTTCTGACCAATTTACAATTTTGCATTTCGGAGTATCCTGAAGCATGTAGATCAAATTACACACCTTCTAAAACTTACCGTTTTTTGCCTGATCTTTTCGGAAATTCACTTTGTCCGAATCCCATATCTCACGCAAGACTTGCCCTGCACCGGGTCGTAAACTATCAGCTTCTGCCACACATTTTTCAAATTCCTTTCTTCCCATGGGTGTAGATTCAACTCGCTCCATCAATTTGTCCAAGTCAGAGCTATGTGTATCAGACATTAAAACAGAGAACTTCTTTCTGTACCGTTTGACCTGCTTTGTCATGTTTTTCCTTGATTGCCGCATATTTTTCAATCGCTTACTTTGGCTCTTTGGACTGAGGCAAGAGAAGCGAACTTTGGATGACACAGATTGTCTGCTCCTTACGTCTTCTTCAGTCAGAGACTTCTTTTGGTTTAAGCGTTCTGACAGTTTTTGTTCTGTTTTGTAGCAACATCGACACTTTCTTCCACTCTCACATTGGGCATTTTTTATCAATCGCGCGCAATTTCTTGACAAAACTCTGTGCCAAGGAAGGGTCTGTTCTTCTACTTCTGAGGACAGATAATCCTGCTGGCCAGTTATCCTAGTGTCCACTCCAGGACAAGGACGATTCTCGACGACTTCGTTTATTGCATTTCTCAGTTGTCCCGGCTGATTAATATTAATTGTGCCCCTTCTTACGAGCTCAAAGTGGTACACAAACAAACGATATTCACCATTTGCATCAACAACGAGTCTCACGTCGTCAAAAGGCACGTCGTCAGAGAGAGAGGCTTTCCGTTTCTTGACGACAACCAGGGATGGCTTTCCACTTCTTTCCACAACCTCGACACGAGCCTCTACTCTGGGATCCTGGAGATCTGACGCGATGGCTTCAAGAGATCTTAATTCGTTGCTCTTGGCAAGAATGTGTTCACGAAGGTTAAGCTTACCAACCTGCACATAATTGAAGTATATTGGGTGTTAATTTATTTTAGTCCAGAAAGCCCGGGAAAGAGCGTGAAAACCGATGCCGTGAATTAAACTAAAAGCAACAAATTTAATTAATCGACTTGCGTACCACGTACCTGAAAGGGTTTCTCACTGTTCGTGTCATCCCAGAGTGTCTTAAACACCGTTTTCACTCTCTTTTGTTGTGTGGCTGAGCTGACTTCTTCCAAATTTAAATCATTTGCTCTTTTAACAGAGCTATCGACTTCCATATCAATTTATTCACAGCTGTTATCCCCTGGCATCACTGTACAAAATCGCAACTTTCGCCCGCCATTTTATTATCACGCCATTTGATTACGCAAGAGGACAACATCCACGCGAGAACCCACGAATTGTGCGTGAGTCCGCGCAGATATATGACGTCAGGATGGCGCAATTTGTTCTAAAAATAGAAAAATTGTCCCATATCATGGTTCCGCGCGGATCCCAATACTTACGGTCTCCATCCCCGATTATGGCTCCTGTTGCCAGCCATTTCGAAGCAACCTGAAGAGATTGCATCAACCCCATACAAGGGAAGTAAATGGCCATCTTGCCCACCAAATAGCTGAATATTGTAGAGAGTGTTCACCTTGCTTAAGATTGATATTGCTTCGTGGAAATATTCCACCAACATCAGCTCCATGTTCACCGACAAAGTTCACATTAAGAGGTTTAGTCAGATCTAGTCTTGGGTCTTTATAAATGTGCATCAGCTGCATGAGCAGTGATATTTGCATCCTGTTTACTGAAATAAACTGAGTGGGCAACCACTTCGTCACGATAAGAATTAGATCTCAGCTGCACTCATATCTGTGCTGCATATGGTTTCCTGTTCAGGTCGTGTACAACAAGAAATAGAAATGTTTCAACTACTGCCTGCTCTTGGCTCAACCCATGTTTTTTTTTTTTTTACCCATTCAGTTGTTGCAGAAAGGATCCATGCTCCACCCATGGAGGTTCTTTTGGTACCAGTCTTCCACCCCCTCCCTCCCCCGCCCAAAAAAACATTTTCTACTAAAAATGCCTGGTTATCCCTCCCCCTCAGAATCTCTACTGACCCTATTGGAAAAAGGGTGTTGCTACTGCAACATGTACTTCTAGAGTCACAGATTAGAAAAAAATCAAAGTAAACATTTTGTAATAACCATTTTGCTTCTCCTCCGAAAACCCTGCAATGATAGGTTGCTCTTTGTCACCTTCTCGGCTATCTGAAAGTGAAAAGAGGAGAACATATGAGAAATATTCCTAAAGCTTTCTCCCAATTTCATTTTCCCCTAAAGAGTTTGGCAAAAACACCATTTCTAACCGACCGAGTCACTGTCTGGTCCCTATCTAGGTAAATTAAAAAAACCTACAGTGTGTTACAAGTCAACCACTATACGGAGTTTCATTTCCAATGGTAACTAGTTACAGCTTCTTAAGTTTAGGCATATGAAAAAGCACAAAGTTTGGAGTTTCAAGGTTGCAACCGTCCAGGTATACAGTTGTTTCCGTTGCGAATATGTTAAACAATGATTCAGATGAATCTACCCAATGTATGTTCTGAGAATTTGCTAATAAATTTGTTAATTATTATCATATCTAATTTGAAAGAAATCTTCGGGCTTTTTGCTATCAATACCTTCATCAATCCAGCCACCCAGCTTAGCCACTGCCTCGCTCATATCCCCTCAAGAGGACTCCCACGCTTGTTTGCACTGCTCTAAGTCATGCACTGGGAACACTTCATTCAATACCATGCATGGCTCCTGCATAAAGTCAGAGATTAGTCCAAATCCATGAAGGAAATGATGATGTGCTTGTTTCATGGCAACATAATAATATTTGTTACTGGCAAGCCTGTTTAGAAAGAGGCATACCCAGAGAAAGTATTTCGTGAAAACCTAACGAGTGATTGAATAAGAGTGCCCAGATTATCAACACTGGAATCATGTGTTTTTGAAATTTATTGTTCTTTATTGTTATGATGATGATGATGGTATTATAAGTATTATGGGGTATAGTTGATGGTTTATCTCTGACGACAATCAGGCTTACCTTGCTTGAGGTAGTACATGTAGCTGCTGAAGTGACTTCGCTGAAAATAAACGTTCAGTACATGCCATGTAAAAGTGTAGTCAAACTAATATCGTGCAGTGTTTTCAATAACATTTGAAGTAGGCAGCTGGTTCAAGTCTATTAGCCGACTGCATCAACAAGGGCCGCTAGGCCCCTTCGTTTAGGGCGGTCTGGGGCCATGCTCCTCCAGAAAATTTTAAAATCTGGGCAACAAATTGAGTACAAAGATAAAGGAAAATTTCTTATCTACAGCGACGTGTGCAGTTACATGTACGCGCATTCTTTTGATACTTTCCAGCGAAGAAAGATTTGTGAAACCGTTTCCAAAGGAAAATTAACGATTTAAAATTTATATGACATTTCGACAACTTCATGTCATCATTACTACCAATTTCAAGCTGCCGTGATCGGCAAACTTTTTCGCGCGTTTGTTCAAGCGGAATTGAGACATTTCGGTTTGCCTAGACCAACCACGAAAATTTTGTTCGGTCAACATGAGAAATCAGTCCTGTCGAACGGTAAGAATATGTCATTTTAATCTGAATGAACGAAAAGGCTTAACCAGTGAAACTGAACGAAACATTGGCCGTTTTTATACTAGAGACGCATAATCCGTCCAGACGAATTATGCGTCTCTCATGTTATCCGTCTAGTGTAAAGACGGGACGAACTATATGAGACGCATAATTCGTCTGGGACGAATTTAGGCAAACATTTTTTCTGCGTCTGTTAAATTCGTCTAGTATAAAGACGGGCGCAAGACGCATAATTCGTCTGGACGAACTATCCAGTTTAGTGCGTCTTCAAAGACGCATTAAAGTAGATATTTCGTCCAGACGCATAATGCGTCCCGTGCCCGTCTTTACACTAGACGAATTTAACAGACGCAGAAAAAATGTTTGCCCAAGTTTGTCCCAGACGAATTATGCGTCTCTAGTATAAAAACGGCCATTTACTGTTTTAGTGGAAAACAAGTCTTGATGCGACGATTACTCAATAACAACCTGTTTTGCATAAAGCGTCTTGATATGTTTGCGGAGGTAACTAAACGTAATTGAATTACGTAAAAAAATGCGACGGTTGGTCTAGACAAAAAGGCTGTTCACTGTAGCTCGAAGAGGGCAGTATCAAATCTGACATTCTTTATGAAATTGAGGCTAAAAGATTGTCAGTGCTGCCTATCAAAGCAGGATGGCTATATGTTTATATTTTACACATTTCTCCTGGTAGGCATTGTAAATTAAACGTCCTATAAATTATTAGAATCAAGGGTTCTGTTTGAAATAAAGGTGAGTTTTGGTTTGCAGCGATGCACTTGCATTGGAGATGTTCATTTTGACTATTGACACTACACATTCACAGGACCAAGTAGTTTGCGGGTTTGACAAATTTACTAACATGTATTTTTTTTGGTTTGCAGTTAATGAAGATGACGTTGTTTCTCATACAGCCATTCTGAAATGGAACCTTACAGCAAGAGCATTTTTTAACACAATTTTGTTTTGTTCACAGCATTTACCCTAGTGCATCTTGCTGTTGCACTTTGGCTTCGCATTCCTGAAAATCTCCAACCTACAAGTACAATAGATCTTTTAGAAATTTAGCACATTCCAAAAATATATTATCATAAAAATCACAATTGCATTTTCATATCCTCTTGGCTATAAACTGCATTAAAATAACGCATGGCTCATTGTAAAGCTCACAGAGGGTATCCAAAAAAGCTGACAAACGCACTTACGTTTGGTACATCATCTCTGTCAACTTTACCTGTGAAAAACAAAAACTCTGTTGACTTTTGAACTCTGTACTACATTACATTGTGTTACATGTAACTTACAACAACATTGTGTAACTGTTATTTTCCATCTTGATTGCAAAAACCATGTTATGTGCAAAGCAGCAACTGTTAAATGTTAAACTACTTGGGAAAAAATATAACTCTAAGTAAACTGTTAAAATACATGCAGCACTGTCATAAACACCCCAGTAAACAATAGAAATGTATAACCTTATTATATGTTCAAGCTATAGGTGTATCCATACATTTCTGGTTATTATCCCACCTTAATATTACTATATCCAGGATGCAAGATGATTTTCAAAACATTTACCTTGAGGATCCACCTCGGCATTCCTGTTGGTGGTTTCTAACCATTGCCATGGGAATACAGAGTCCACAATTCACACAATCTTCCTTTGGGGTAAGTCCGACCTGCAAAAAGACGTTAAATTTTATTTTCATTTAGTGTACATTTCATGGTCAGTTTTTGCAAAGAAAAAAAACCCATATTAACAAATAAGTTAATTACACTGGTCCCTTAGTCAAACGTGAAACAAGAACACCTTTTTCTGTGGTGCAACTATGAGTAACTGCTATAGACTGCATAAGTGTCACTCACCTCTTGCTTCAAAGGACTCTCGTCTAAATCTGTCTGGAGAGGGCGGATGTAGGCCACAGCCTGACCAAAGCGCTCCCGCAAATGTGGCACTGTATACCCGAAGGCTCCAGGATAGAGTAGAGACAATTGTCTCTGTCCACCTCCTCCTCCATCAGCACAGAGAAATTCGAACCCCCCAGCTACTTTAGGAAAATGATTTTCCAGCGCTGTACTTAGTTCTTTGTGGCTTGCATTCTTTTGAACTGAAAGTCGTGCCTTTCCAAGACCAGCATCTAAAAGTTTATGAACCCTGGGCCTTGAGGGAGTAACATTTTCATCTTGTCTTGCCAAGACACAGAAGTCGTGCGTCCAGGTCTCCTTGGGCGTAAAAGATGCTTTGGCTGGAACATATCCAGTCATCTTTTGCCTCTTAGGGGGCAGAGTAAATTGAGTAGTTGTGCAGGATGAGCACATCCCTGGAAATCTTCTCCTGCAAAGGAACAATAAATTCAACCAATTTAGATAAGGCAATATCAAGTTAATTTCTTGATCAAAAGGGCAACTCACTTGTACTAAAACGTCCTCAAATAAAAACCCAGGTGCACACTGAATATGCTTGCATTCATGGGAAAGTACGAACATGTTGCTGGCGAAATGTTAAATCACACAGTAGTCATAAAATTCAATCTTCCCAGCAAATTCAATTTTTAGATAAGGAGATTGAGGCCTGCTACAGGAAAAAGAGGAAAAAGGCAGGGTAGGGTGTGGGAGTTGGTAGGAAAACAGTGACCAAAAGAATAACAGAAGACTAGAGAAAACTATGTAAGGAAGAGAGCAAGGCAAAAGGAAGTAGCCTCTTCCAGGAGTTCAGTTAGTTGGGGCGCAGCGCGAAAAAAATATAAAAAAGGACGGTCGATCGAGAATAAAATATTTTGCAATCAGCAATAAAATTTACGACATGAAAACAACATTAATTTTGAACTGCGAATATACAAAGTTACGATCAGCGAAAAACATTTTGGGAGAGTTTCGCTACGTTCAATTTTGTATCTACTTTTGGCTCCACAAATAAATCGCAAAATCGAAAGTGACATCGAATTCAGCGGGCGCCGTGATCAAATAACCGCGGCGTGTTTACTCGCGAAACAGTGAAGCATCTGTGTCAAATGCTAGCAAGATACCGGGTTTTTGTTTTCTTTAGTTTTCTTTTTCTTTTGTACATTAAAAAGCGATATCTTCTCTTCCTTTCTTTAAGACTTCAAAGTTCCAATTTATTTACTTAGCATTAAAATGACGCTGGATGAACAGTTATAGTCATTTGTACAAACCGGGCTGCTGCTCTTTGCACCTTGTCTAATGTATCAATATCACATTTGCAATGTGGATCCCAGGCAACAGATGCGTACTCAAGCTTATGCCTGACCAAGATTACATGTAACACGACTTAGTTCTTGGTTCTCTCTGTACAAAACCAATAGCTTTTTTTCTAAGGCCTATCATCCCGTTCGCATTATTATTTTATACGATCCTTCCATCTAAGTTTATCATTTAGTTCAACCTCTAGATATGGGTGAGATATCACATGTTTAAAAGGAACTTGTTAATTATTACGATGTTTAAAGTATTCAATAATAACTGTCCGACGTATCTTCATGAGTATTTTCATAGAACCTCAGAAGTTCACAATTATAACTTGAAAGCTCCGAACTATGACTTCCAATTACCGCTACCTAAAACGAATTTTCTTTAACGTTCTTTCTCTTACCGAGGTGAAAATGCTTGGAACCAACTGTCAAATCAAATACGTGAGATAAGGGATCTTGCAAGCTTTAAACGTGCGATATCCTAGGACACATTTTACATCGTGAGGGCACATCTTTACATGGCTTGTTTCGTATATAGTAATTTACTTTAACGTTCTTTCTCTTATCGAGGTGCAAATGCTTGGAACCAACTGTCAAATCAAATACGTGAGATAAGGGATCTTGCAAGCTTTAAACGTGCAATATCCTAGGACACATTTTACATCGTGAGGGCACATTTTTACATGGCTTGTTTCGTATTATTATATAGTAACTTGTTACTAATTATTAAAATTGTTTAAATTTCTTTGACAATAAACAATATTTAGCGCTAAGTTATACCTACAATTGTAGTTCATTAGTTGTTTTAACATTTATATCTTGTAATTCTTGTAATTCTTGTAATTTTTAGCACTTATATTTTGTAATTCTTGCACGGCAGCTTGCTGAGCCATTTACCGTGTTTTAAATAAAGTTGATTGATTGACATGTTCTAGAATCTTGCCACAGAAGAGAAAATCTCCCGGGGCGGGGGGGGGGGGGGGGGGTACTGCCATATATGGGCTATATAGGTATGTGCTGCTGTGAAGGGTATGGTTTTCAATTTAAGCAGTTTACTCTAGCATAGGGTATATAAATCAGAGCGTTTTG
>NC_090871.1:3013517-3036017 GCF_036669935.1 Montipora foliosa
TGGTCGTTGTTGACAAACGTACGTTCCGTAGCCTGGGACAAAGCAGAAAAGAGGAGTGCCGAAAATTAAATGCAAAAACCTAACGAAACCCAGTCTAAAGATCATTTATCGAAACAAGCGAAAAACCTAAGTTCAAGTTATCAAGTTCTTGTTTGTTTCTCAACAGTAACGGCTAACACGGGTACTGCTGTTTGTTCATTAACATGATGAAACAATCGAACTGAACCGGCATCTCGTCACGCCACCCATATTTTTGATTTTAACTAACGCGGCAACTGGACCAACAGAAATGGTTTGTGTATAAGAATTCAGTTCAAGGAAAGTTCATTTGAATCTTTTAGCAGGCTAGACAGTGATTGAAAACGTGCTCCTGACTTACGTTAGTTGGCGCAGTCAGTTTAGTGTAATGAGTCCCAGTAGAAAACCGGGAAAGAAGAACATATCAAGGTAGAGCACGGTGCTATGTTGTGCCCATGGCCGGTTTTCCGGCAAAATTAATTCGCTAGTTTAAACAGGACCACAATTTTTATCAAATTTAGGAAAACATTTTCTACCTGCAGAAGGAAGAAAACATTTTTAAATTACAGTGTTTAATATCGGATCTTTACATTGATTTTAGTGTATATTGCAGTGCTTTTTTTTAGTTCCTTGGGTTTAAATGGGTTCCCCGAAAACGAAATTTCCCATTCATCCGCTTTATAAAGCCAGTCCTTTTATGTCTTGGGAAACTATTGTATTCGAAGATCGAAAATTACGTGATTCAAATTAGGAAAATTTAATAAAAAACAATTACTGCATAGCTGAAGAAACTTTTTTTTTCTTTAAATGCAATGCTTTATTTCTTATTCAAATATAGACTGAGCCAAATATACAACTTTAATTAACTCAATGATCTTCAGGATCGACGATTTTTCAACAAACAATGGAGTAATTTTGATTAAATGATTTATTTAAACAGGCAATGTACATCGAATTGTCTGCTTAATTAAACATTTATGATGCATTTTTCTTTTTCGCACTACTCTAGAAAACAACTTGGCCACCATTTTTTGTTTGCTGAAAAACAGATAAAGAGATTGCCATCTTTGCACGAGAGCTTCTCTTTGAGGAAAGTCCATTGTTTTTGGGTCAGTTTAGATTCAGAGGCTTTCTCTAACAAAATGATTAGATGGCAATAAAAGTTGACGTGCAAGTTACGTTTCTTTCTTCTCGGTCTCAGATACACTGTTAATACCGATATGCAAAATTTTAAATACAAACCAAAAGGGATGTGGCACCGTTTCTTCAATTCTCTCATTGACGTTTTTTTTTTAAATCAGTTGCCAGTAGGTCAGTCCAGTGGACGCCAAAGCCATGAGCTGAATCCGACTGGAATTTCACTTCATCGAAATGGGGAAAACCCAGCCCTTTATCATAATTGACCGAGTTCGATTGCTCGTCATATTTTCCGATGCATCAGCTTGGATCATGCAGGAAAATTTGCGGCTTCTGAACTATGCGGAACATCTTATGACCGTCGTTGAACATTAAATCAATTTCATCCAGTACTGGCTTTAGACTTTTTTTGGGCAGAAACAGCTTAAAGAAGACATGTCTTTCAAAGACATTTAGTTGTACTGACTGTATGCGTGTTATCATGAACACGTTTTTAAACTGAGTGAAATTCTTCAGTTACTGACAAAGTCTCTCCTTTAAGCGTATCATACCCATTATTTGGCATAAAATTTTTCATTTACGGAATATTTAACGCAAAAAAAGATAATAAACAAGGTGAAAGTACATATAAAAATAAGTAACTGAGCTTGTTTTGAACAAAATGGCCATTCTTTGCCAGACAAAAATTTAGGTCGGCGGCTCATCGATGTTCCTGCACCAAAAATGTAACACAAAGCGCTGCATGAATTTTCCAGTCTTTCGCTTTCTTAGAATGGGCATAACAGACAAGTAGTATTTTTTCCTTGTTTTTTTTTTTATTGTTGGTACTTTTGGTCCATTCAGAACCCGTGGCTCAAACATCAATATCACTGAGGCATGGCTATTCGATCTCTTTCGTGGGGAAGTACATTGCGTCTCTCAGCTACTCTCCCGGGGATTTCACACTTTTATGTTTTGCAGCTCTTTGACCATATTTTTTTTTTCTCAGGCGATTACCAAGAACAATACTATTCCAAAATTTATCTTCGTCAACGTCTACAATATCACCAAAATAATAGTTTATTCGACTTATTCTCCAATTTCATTTCCGAAACATGTTCAAAATCACGCTTACAATACTCAATTTGGCAAATAGAACGCTTTGGGTTTGTCAATGTTTACACCTCATTTCACAGACTTTTATTATGTGTCCATTAGCCTTGACAACTAAATAGTTACAAATAGCACTCCCTGAAAAAACTACTTCGCATTTTAATCAAGCTTGTGATATCGGATCAAACAAGATCCTCTGAATTTCAGGTAGTTTTTCTTAGTTACCGTTAAAAAAAAGACTGCAAAGAAAATCCCTGCCTTTTATGCAGCTTGAAAAACGATCTGATCCGCAATATCTCCCAGAACTTTTATGAAGGGTACGTTGTTTTCTTTCAGGCTATCACCAGCTCCAGACATGAAGTTTCTTTTCATTTTCATAGCTTTAATTCTACAAACGTGGCACATACAAGGTAAGTACTTTTCAGTATTTTGAATTATAGAGGAAAAACTCGCAATCAACAGCATAATTTGGAAGCTGGTGCACCATTTATTATGCTCTGATGACCATATTCTAGACGGAATCCCTTTCGAAAACTTCGATTTCTGTTAAAACCTGTCAATACTGCTTTTTGGTTAAAAGAACAAATTGCGTTGGGCAGAATAAGCATAATCATAGAAAAAGCAGAACTTTCTTTCCGGCGACTGATTCTTTTACTCGTCTAATTGAAAATAAAACACTTTTAAGACAGCGCAAAGAAGTCAAGGATTGCCCTTACCAATTCTTAACCCTTTTCATACCCCATTGTAGTGGGATTGTGTGTCTTGTTTGCACTCACGCAATTGAAATAGGAAGGGTTTTTTTGCCTCTAATAGCAAATATGTTGTTTGTTTCAATAAATTTTTTGCTGGAAAAGATTTTTGTGAGATTTCCACCTTTTGTGAATTTAACCAGACTTAACAGATGTTGTGTAATTTTCGAGTTTAACAAATTTGCATACGTGTGTTGAAATGTGAAACGGGAGGATTTTTGTAGTAGTGCACTGTTAGCAGCGCATAAGTCACGAAAATAAACATGTCTGTTGGAAGCGTGCTTGAGTTTCAACAAAATGAGCCCCAAAATCGGCAAAAAATTGTGATGCTGATCAATTATAAAGTAGCTGCTATTCCCAAAACGATGGAATTACCTGGTGATAAATAACCTCGTCTTGGAGAGTAAATTTTTGACTTTCCAGAAACAATGGTCAACCTGGGCGATTTGGGCGATTGTGATCTTTGTGTTGAATTCGCGCATTTCTTGTCAAACTTGGAAGAAAAAGAAAACTAACAAAAACAAAAAACCGGTATCTTGCCATCATTTGACGCAGATGTTTCACTGTTTCGCGAGAAAACACGCCGCGGTAACTTGATCACGGCGCCCGCTGAATTCGATGTCACTTTCGATTTTGCGATTTACTTGCGCAGCCAAAAGTACAATAACAAATTTGAACGTTGCAAAAATCTCGCAAAGTGCTTTTTTGCTAATGGTAACTTTTCATATTCGCGGTTTAAAATTAATGTTGTTTTGATGTCGTAAATTTTGTTGCTGATGGCAAAATATTTTATTCTCCATCGACCGTCCTGAAAACTTCCTTCTGCTCTTCCTAAAAGATGTGTATCAATAGTCATTTACTTTTGCATCAATATTTGTTTTGCGTAAAGCAAGCTAACAAAATCTGTACCTTGCTTAGTTCGCATTTTTGGGTGTTAAAATAGAATTTTCGGTCCTATGCTTCTGTTACGAAGTGATATATTTTTTAGGGGACCCATCCAGATACTAACCCTGCCGGAGAAGAATAAACTTCAGTGAACTTTTGTATTACAAAGCTGTACGCTTAAACTCGTGGTGAGACAAAGTTGTGAGGGAAATGATCAACATGTCAGCCTAGAAGCCAATATTTCTGGATTCCCTTTTATTTTCTTCAATCTTTCTGGGTTTAGTAATTTGCTAGTATTAAACCACATGTCTTCTCAGGGGGCTATTTACCTAAGACTTTTACCATGTACAATACCAAAGCAATATTGTGTACTATTAGAGCTATATATTGAACTTGAATATCCTGGAAGACAAAACGCAGCTCAGTTGACAATATGGAATAAAGCGCTGTGTTACCGCACTACCACACGTACGCGATGCGTGCCTATTTTTTCAAAAGATGACCGGAATTTTTTTTCTTTCTGACACATGATTAATAGGCTGGTAGCCAGGTTTTAAACCTCAGAAAAAGATCTGTTTTGTCGTATGAACTGGTGAGCCAAAGGGCCTCTGCTGACACGACTTCTGGGTGACCCCTTAAATAGTCTTAATGACCTCCGACTTGAAAAATTGACTGGAACACTGCAGTTCAATACCATCCAACTCAGTCCCTTCTGTTTGAATAACACGTACCACAGGCAACCCAGTGTACGCTAATGGAGCGTCTAGTTTTTTTAATATGAGTGGACAACGAACCATTTTCATCAGATTATTTTGACACTGGAAACTTCTTATCTCCCAAACAAATAGTAGCTAAAAAAAAGAGGAATCAAACGGAAATGGGAAGTAAATAAAATGGGAAGAATAAATAGCGCGCCGACCTTGCTTCCGGGACAACAGAATTTAAAACTAACCAACTTATTTGCGTTTCTAGGGTTTAGTAAAATTTAAAATAAATGTGGATAATTAAACTAAATGAGCCATCATTATGTTTTTTATTGCTCCGCAATGAAGTGAAGGGCGTGGGTGAGATAGTCAACATCTGAAAAAAAAAACTAAAAATAAGCTGAATCTTATTTAACTTTCGCATGACCAAATGCTGCGACTTTCTATTAATATTCAATGGTTACCCACCACCGTTACTGAAACTGAAGAAAATATTTTATTCAGAAAACAATACGACAGCCGAATAGCCAACAGACCAAAAAAAATAACTCCCCGAAACGATTACAGTTAATGCAATCATTCTATTCTTTTTGGCTACCTCCTATGTAGTTAATCAATCAGGACGCACGAAAAGAACTGCAGAGTAACATTATTTATTCGATGCAACGAGATTGTGCAGGAAACAAAACGCGAAACGTGAGATACTTTTCGTTCACAGGCGCGTAGCGTCCTATACGCATATACGCACGTGCGTACTTGAAGTGACCAGAAAATTTTGAAATTTTTAGCAATTGTCTCTATTCTTAACATTTTACTCGTACGCAACCAAGATTTCGTGATGAAAGCACCACTTTGTTAAACTCTGAAAACTAAAACAAAAGCTATACCATGTTCTAACTTAGTTTTGCATTGTACCTTTTTTTTTTGCACCAACAATGCAGTGTTATTTGGCCAGCGTGCAACAAAAAGGCGAGGTTGCAAAGGAGCAACGTTCCAAGAACGTTCGTGACAAAGGAGCGACGTTCCGAGAACGTTCTTGACAATTCCAGTCACGCTAGCACAACCAAAACAATGTTTTGTTTGCGCCACGTTTGCTCAAAATAAGGGCAAGACGCTTTGTTCTTTGCTTGTATTCACACAACTATTTCGACAAGAAATAAAGAACGCAGTATTTTTCGCTCAGTTTACTTAGGTTTCTAGATCATATGTACTTGTGCGTACTTGAAAAAATTACCACGCTACGCGCCTGAATCGGTGTCACAAAGCATATGCAATTAAATACATTTCTGACGGTTCACATCAAACCCTTTTCGAACGAACCTTGACCGTAAATAATGAAGCACAAAAGATACAACAAGCTTTCATTCAAATAATTTTTCACAGTCACATTTCCATTTTTTTTTACCTTTGCAGAGTTGAGTACAAAATAAATGTAACTTGCCAGACAATTTTGTCAGTAAACACTAGCTGTAGTGCATTTCAGGCCTTCGATTCCTTCAATGTTTATTAAATCCATAAAAGAATTGCCATTTGGTTTCAGTGTTGTCATACCAAGTTAGTAAAACATTAGAAACAAAGCTCACTTTATGCAATTGACGTTCCATTCTTGAGCTCCATGTGGGTATATTTTGTTTAAAGATCCACTAAAACGCCATTCGCGTTACAATGACTTTCGACGCCAATGAAGGTTAAATTAGTGAAATTTCCAATTATTACCTGAAGACCGTGCAGAGTTGAGTAAAAATAAAATACAAATAGCCAGACAACAGAGATCACAGATCCACTTAAGGTGTTCGATTCCTTCTCTGTCTTTGTTGAACCCATAAGTTACCAGAGAAGTTTCCATTTGATTTCAGTGTTCTACATAACAGCACACTTAATAAAATATTAGACATACAGCTCACTTTGATTTCGGCTCGACGGGCGATAGATTGTTGTCGAAGTCCATTACTCGTCGCTTTTAAGATTCCACATGTTTATTTTTCCCCGCCTCTCTTGTTTATCCAACTGACTTTCGATTATTGAGCTCCATAAGGGTATACTTTGTTTAAAGATCCACTAAAACGCCATTCGCGTTACAAGACTTTCGACGCCATTGCAAGTTAAATATTCTACTGTGTCCACCAGAGAAATCTACGCATTTCCAATACCCTCTCGATCCTAAGAAAATACGCGCAGAAGGCTCTATGCACAAAGACACCACTTAGCAGGGGAGTGACGGGCAAGACTTTACCGACACGGAAAAAAAAAAGAAAAGAAAAGAAAACGACGAAATATTACCCATTTTCCGACTGGGAAACCCAGTAATTAAATTAGCTTTTATGCATTACTTGGCTGTGCAGCCAGACCACCAATTAATTCGCCCTTGTCACACGGCGGCCATATTGTCCCGGGAGACCAAAAAAGCTTTGTTTTACCACGCCAAGCCTCACCCCCATGGTTTCCACTGCGAGGCTTGGCGTTGTAAAACAAAGCTTTTTGGTCTCCCGGGACAATATGGCCGCCTTGTGACAAGGGCGAATGGAGTGGTGCCTAAGACAGACCGTCTTTGTAAGGAAAAATGGAAGTCCTATGGAGAGATTTTGCATCGCGTTTCAGTGAAACGGAAAACCGATGCAATGCCAGCCTCGATTCGAGAAATTGCTCGAAATATGTAAACAGCAGACAACAAAATGAGCCAAAATCAAACAGCTTCTTGTTTGCCGTTTACCCAAAACGGGATGGTAAATCTCAAATGCTAACGAAGTTGATTTTGCGAGAACTCAGTTATAATTCAACTCGTTTTGTCTTATTTATGAAAGAAAACCAGCTAATTTTTTTTATACTCAATGGACATCTGTCCTGTATTGTGTCTTTTATAAACTAATCCAGGTCAAAACCAATTTGCAACATGCAACCGAGCGTGGACGAAGATCGGTTGCTTTAAAGACAAGGTCAAGCCATCGCGCCCACTTCCGGAAATGCTTCTAAACGACAGAGATAGATTCAGTAAATACCACCAGCCAGGTTACCGACTAAATTGGAACAAATGGAGCCAGTCCCAACACAGGTGAAGCGAATACTTACGTCAACGTGGTACAGTGATTTATACGCTTGTCTTAAGATTGGGAGTTCCCGAGTTCAAGACCTGTTTTGTTCGGGCAGGTACAAAAGTCGAATCGCTCACCTCGGATCGATCGGAAAACGGTTTTGTAGGCTAAAACTATTTGCGCCGATTTCACCATGATTAACTTAAAGATTAGGGCTAGGGTGATTTCTTTAGGGCCTTATCATTTTTTTTAGGTCGATCTGAGGTGAGCGATCTGAGTTGATCCGGAATAACTTTTGCACCTGCCTGTTTTGATCACTGGTTGAATTTGATCCTGGTAGTCAATGCTTTAATTTCTAGGCTACACTTGAACAGCCAACAAGTACGCCTCTGTCCAGTAGAGAATGCTTAAGTTCTCATTCTGGCCTGGGTTGCTCGAAGCATGGTTAGCGCTAAAACCTATAGGTCTTGATACCTCTTAACTAACGGTTAACGTTAAGCAGGCTTCGAGGAACCTGCCCCTGTTTTGTTGTTTAATTGGTGTGTTTCACTACCCCTGCAAAGTTCCTATGGGAAGCACTCAATTAATTATGTATGTGTATGATGGCTCACCTTTTTGAGATCATAGCCTCTTGCACATCTCAGACGTTTCATTAATACGAGGACAGTTAGGCTACCGCTGCTCATTTATGATAACATCATAGAATAACAGGGTGCACATCAATAAGAATCATATTAGTCCTCATGATCATGAAAAGGGTTGAAACACGGCTAAAAAGCCCTTGAAAAACGCCGAAAATAGGGTAGTAGAAAATTGAACATATTACTGAAAAGGAGGGGTTTTTTTACAACCTACCATTTCCTGGCCATTAAGGATGCAGTCACTTCATCTGATACTGGTTGAGTTAGGTTCTGGCCAGTTAGCGTTAAGTTGAGAGGGGCGCGGCGTTTTGTGACGTCTACGATAATTGCCTTGAATATTTTTATCTCGATGAAAAATATTACTAACCATCGTCTAAGGTTGAGTAAATCGATCACTTATCCAAATTCCCTTGCGCTCTCTAGGAAGTCGCAAACCCTTCGATGGCTTACAAGTGACAAACGACTGTCTAGATACTCAACCCCTCCAACATGCTGCCAACTAAAACTAACTTTTGTCTATCTATTCATTTCTTTACTCGTTTTCCATCAGTCTTGCCTGTCGATGTGCTCAAAAAGCTCTTCAGAAAGGGTACAGAGTTTTTGGCTTGCAATTTTATGGAGAGTGTTGGAGCGGACCTTTTGCGGAGTTCAACTACTCGCGGGACGGAAAGTCTGATAAGTGCATCATGAACCTTCAGGCTCCAACCGCTTGCGTTAAAGATGACCCAAAGGAATGCGTGGGCCAAGCGAAAACAAACTACATTTACATGCTGACAGCAAGTAAGGAAATCACAATAGACACGGAAAGTCACCTATAATTATTTCTGTAGCTTTCCATAGTAAAGAGGTTCTTAGCTGATACGTCCTCCGACATAAATGGCATTAATTACTCACGCCTTGTCGAACAAATTGTTACTAATTACCAACCGATTCACTCCGAAGTTTTGTTAATTGGATTTCGGATAATACCATCTTCTACTCAACTGTGTACCTTTATAACCTGCGATCAGGCGTACTTTTCTTTCCCCAAGATGATAAGTAGGGAGGGAGGTCATGATCGCAGGTTAGTACCTTTTCTGCTTTGTGGTTTTCGGCCTTCTGCTTCATTACTAAGCTGAAATGAAAGTTTGGAACGGTTAGCACAAACTGGATATTGGTTTACACCAATAAACCAGCCATGAAATCGTGTAATAACTTTCTTATCATTAAAATATCAGTACTTGACCAGATTTCTAGAACCATGAGTAGGCATAGTTTTAAAGTTGGCTTTCCTGTGAGCCCGAAAAGGCTTCTGAGCTTTGAAGAAACGGGTCACCGTATCCCATCACTCAGATATGCCACTCTAACGACTTTCTCTCTTTCTCAATCATAAACGCAGTCGAAGCCTATCAAAACACGGGTTTCGTTTTCATAACACATTTAATCAGGTTTTCTTTTATTTCTAGATCCAGGTCCCCAGAGTCCGGATGTCGATGGCGGCTTTACAGAATGGTCCAACTGGACCGAGTGCAGTAAGACTTGTGGAGGCGGCACCAAGTCACGTGAGAGAGAGTGCACCAACCCAACCCCCCAGGGAAATGGCAAGCCTTGTGACGGAATCACTGAGAATATGACGCAATGCAACATGCAGAAATGCCTAGGTAAAATGGAAAAAATTAATTAGTTAATTAATCCCACAAATGCGCTGTGCTGCGCTATACCAGTCTTTTCTTCGCGTTAAAAAAAAGCAAAAAAACGTGAATGTATTGCTTTGGCTAAGCGAACAATTCATATTCCTTCTCGGGAAAAGTTGGCCAATCAGGGAGCGTAGTGAACTTTATAAAAAGCATAAATATCAACCTTTGCCGCAAAAACCACCTAAAGGAAAGAAAAGGAAAGGAACTTTATTTAAATGCCTATTCGTTCTAGCGCTGGAGCACTAATTGGGGACATCGTACACTGAAATTAACATTTAACGCAAATCAAGTCAAATGTTGGTTTATGAAGTGAGGGGAACACCGGAGTACCCGGAGAAAAGCCTTTCGGTGGAGAATAGAGAACCAACAAACTCAACCCACATGATATGACACATGATGCCGAGTCTGGGAATCGAACTCTGGCCACATTGGCGGGAAGCGAGTGCTTCACCATCCCTACACCCCATGCTACTATTCTTAACCCAAATCGGATCCGCAGGCGCTTTTAGAAATTTACATACAACTGGCCACTCCAAATAAACCGTATGATAATATACATGAAAAAATCACTTGATTCTGATTGGCTGAGAGCAGTGCAGCTCAAGTGTAACATTGTGCAAAAAGTGTAATACCAATGCGAATTACACATAAAAATTCTGGATTATGATTGGCTAATAAACAATAGCGTTTGGTCAGAACCAATCAAATCTTTTATTTTTAAATCAAGCGCGCGCCCTGGGTGGCGCAATTTATGGCGCAATATTTCCCTGATACGTGATACGTGTGCGCTTCTTCTGCTTAAAGCCGCGGCTACACGAGCGATTTTTGTCTCGCGCCGGTGATCAGGTGATGCGATTTTTTTCAGATTTTGTCGCGTCGCCTGCGCGCCAGGGTGGCTACACTTGGGACAAATTTTGGCGAAAAATTGAAGGCCGTGAGAATCCTATACTTTAAGCGACCAGGCCACTAAAAAACACAGATTCCTACTTTAATTTCATTGGCTAAATAGTCTTTAGTCGCGTCGCAAGCGCGGGCAAAAAGTTGCAGGGTGGCTACACGGTCAACTATCTCTGGCGACTTTTTTCTTGCGATTTTTTCACCCGTCGCGTCGCCGACGTGCGGTTTTCATCTCGCGCTGGCGACGCGATAAAGTTTGAAAAAATCGCATCACCAGCGCGAGCAAAAAATTGCTCGTGTAGCCGCGGCTTAACCATCTCGAATTTTTTTCATGTATATTAATAAGTACGTGTAATCACATGATTTCGAGTGCAATTTGGAATAAATAAGAAGACGAAGACGACAAATTCCACTCGCCCTATTGGCTCGTGCAATTTTGGTTGTCTTTGAAAAAATACTCGTGCTTATTTATTCCAAATGGCATTCGAAATCATGTGATTACCTATACGTATTCCACAGTCAACAGGTTTGCGAATTGGTGTTTCCTTTGAAAGTGCCCAGTGCAGTCCGTGCATCTACTTGCAAGAGTGTGCTCAAGGCCAACAAGGAAAACCGATAGCTCTTACAAACCGAGTACGAGAGCCGCACTACAATTTATCGTCCGTTGTTGTTTTTTCTTTGTTTTGTTTTTGGCTTGAAAGCGTGCATACTAGGAAGCTTAAGCACGCGCGTTTTTAAGACGCGGACGGCAACCGGAAGTGAGCCGTTTCCCCTTTTAACTTGTCTTCATTCAACCAAATTTATGTTGCTAAGTATCTTTTCTCCATTAGAGATGATTAGTATAAAAATCTGAGAGACACCACTGTCCTGTTAATCAAATTCAGCAAATGGTAAGATTCCGAGATCACAAAGAAAGCTCCCTATCGCAAATACTCTTTTTTTTCTTTGGCCATTTCAGTTTTATCAGAAATAACACAAACAGCGGTGACAAACATCAGATATAAACTTGACGTTTCGTATGCTTCCCGCATACGTCTTCCGAAGTGACGGTTAATACAAAAATGGAGTTTAAATATACAGGATCACTAACTTATTTACTACTAACTATTTTAATAAATATTTTAATAGTTACTTAAAAGTAACAGTAGAGGTGACAAAAACTAATAAAGACACAGCTCATCGCTGCTGACCTTAAATGAATATGTCGGCAGCGAAAAGCTGTGTCTTTATTAGTTTTTGTCACTTCTATTGTTACTTAATTGTTAATAGTTAATAAGTTAGTGATCCTGTATATTTAAACTCCAATTTTGTATTAACCGTCACTTCGGAAGCTCCCTAACTACTGGACCGCACTGTCCCAGTTTTAGACGTACCCAATCGAAAACTGCCTTCATGGGGTGTGTGTTAGCTAATCAGCCGAGTCTATATTAAATACTTTTTTTGTGTATTAGAATGTGAGAAAAAGATGGATGTGGCCATTGTTGTTGACACCTCGAGCAGTGTAAAGAGAGTGAATTTCGAAGTGGTGAAAACGTTTATTGAGAAACTCGTTGAACAGATGCCCATCTCTTCCCGCATGTCACATGTTGCTATCGTTAGCTACAATCACAGGGCCTACAAGAACTGGGACTTCCTGTCCAACAATGCACAGTACCTCCCCTCCCTCCAGGAAGCCATAAGTAAACTCAACTACAGACCGGGAGGAACTAGGACCGACAGAGGGATGAGTAAGGCCTCTGAATTGTTTAGCCCAGACGAAGGCGCGCGACGTGATGTTCCACACGTTCTTATAGTAATTACAGATGGAAAAACAAGTCCCAAGTCAAAACCATACTCAGAGGTTTTGAAGCCTTTGAAGGTAATGACATATTAGGGATATTCACAATCGAATTTTACTGCAAACATCAAGCTGAAATAGGCCACTTTGGAAAATACCATAATACTCTTTGTCTGTCCCTCCAAATTTTGCATAAGCGATTTTTTACAGTTTCTCTTGGGACTTACAATGGTCCCAAGAGAAAACAAAAACAATGCTCATGCGAAATTTGGGGGGACAAACAAAGAGTATTATGGTATTTTCCGAAGTGGCCTATTAAATTTGTGTTTCGTCAAAAATGAAATTCATTCGACTTTAGTTCATGTCTGGAATCTACAGATATCAAGCAACTTCTCATAGATGAAAGAGGGAATAATAAAAATAATAATAAAATTAATAATTCGGGGCTCGGTAAATATATCCACCACTTTGACCTACACTGAGGGGAATAATTGTTTCAGTAGATACCACACAAGAAGAATAAAAGGCGGACCAAAAGAAATTTAGTTTTGTAAAATGTGGTCGGAAATTTCAAATCTCACGCGCTGGTTACACGGAAGTGCCTACGAGTCAGCAAATCATCGCGCAAGGAGAGTTCAAATAAACAAACAAACAAACAAACAAAAAAAGCAAAACCTTTATTTTCCCTTGTGTATTCACTTGTGTGGTATATACTAAATAAACTTTATTTATTACACATAACATGAGAATTTTATTTTCTAAAGCTCATTTGTACAAATCAATACGCTTTATTTTCACATGTGAAAAATGCCTATACAGCCAATCAGAATGGTGTACAGCTCTTTCATGTGTGGAAGTATAACCAATCAACGATAGCTTAAAGGCCTTTCCAAGCCAATCATCCGTGCATCTCGTGCAAAATCGTACTTTGTTATTGAACTAAATTAAATTTGCATTAGGTTTTATTGTTAGTGAGTTTTTGTTTCTAATTTGCGTTCAGTAAACTATTTCAATGAAACTTCTCGTCTTATGTTTAATAAAAAGCTCACGACCTAGAAAGTGCTTTGTACGGGGTTGTATTCACTCGTTGTTTGTGTCAAAACCCTCACTCGCTCGTACCTCGCTCGTTCGGGTTTTTAACACAAACAACTTGTGAATAAAACCCCGTACGCCACACTTTCTATGACGTAAACTATATTTAAGTGTCAACTGTATTTAGTGCTGAGGAACTAATCGAAGACACAATACAGAAATCAATTTAAATGACTATTATCGTAGGTTGGTGATTGAGGAGAGGGGAAAACCGGAGTTTACCCAGAAAAAAACCTCTCGAAGCAAAGTGGAGATTCACATGTGACGCACGGTCCGCCGGGAATCGAACCCGCGGGCTTAACCCGCGGGTCACATTGATTTGAGGGGAGTGCTTCTGTTTGACATTGACGGCTGGCTGAGTTGCCGGGTTGAGCATTGGACTAATGTGTAGGAGGTCGAGGGATCAAAATCCTGGCCGGACAACACCCAGGGTCTTTTAATAACTGAGGAGAAAATGCTGCCTTTGTAATGACATCCGCAAATGGTTAGACTCTCTAGTCTTCTCGAATAAGGACTATAAACCGTAGGCCCCGTCTCACAACCCTTCAATGTTCATAATCCTGTGGTACGTAAAAGAACCAACACAATATTCGTAAAGAGTAGGGCGCGGAATTCCCGGCATTGTTGCCTGTCCTCAGTCTGTGGTATATCACGGCTGGGAAGGTAAATGCCGGGAGATATTAGCTACGACAAGCTACTCTAAAATCCGAGAGTAAAGAAAGATATATGATGTGATACGATATGATGATGTCACGCTTGCCGTTTGTCGCGTAAACGCAGCTATAAATCTTTAAATTGTTTAAGCTCGTTGAATGGCATAACATCCACCTATCACTAAGTGCGCAAGGGAGGGGAAAACTAAAAACTCAGATAGTGTACTTGAATAGGCAAAATATGCGAAGTTTTCTTACGGCTGAAGAGAAATGATGCTTTTGAGATCACTTCTGCAAATAGTTACTGTTGTTCTCTTATAGAAAAAGACGACAAATATTAGTCCGCACACAACACTTCACTACAGTAGGGAGTTTAAGAACTGACAACGGCTAAGGAAAAACGTCATGGCAAAATATAATTTTGCATTGTGTTAAGTATATCCCATGTTATTCGCGTTGTACCATGTGGGCGAAAAATCCTATAACTGAATTCCTGGTGAGCGAACAGTTTGGAAGTAAAGAGAGAAGAGTGTAAGTTCATCGAGAACTTACACGCTGCATGCATGATGTAAGATGAACGTTTTGTTCAATTAGTACCCAGTGTCTTTATCTTCATCTTCCTCATTCCTAGTATCCAGTAAGATCGCCAAATTGTCCCTCCGACTTCCCTCCACTCGTAAAAATAAAGATAACCCTAACCTCAAAATAACTTTAATCCTCTGTGTTGTTGTAAATAGGTAGTTGGTTTTAGTCTTGATGGAGACACTTTGTGATGTTTCTCTAACGGAGTCTGCATCTGACTGTCTTTCTGTGACTCTCTGGTCTTTGCCTCTCTTTGACTCTCTGGTCTCTCTAGTATTCGCTCTGACCAGGAACCCATGACCCGGAGCCTACAAGTCTACTGTGTTCGTGTAACGGCGTTTTTCACAGACCGATTTGGTTTTAGATTGAATTTCCCGCGAATGAGACTCCCACAGGAGCCCGATGACCAATTACGAGAAATTAAGCTGACGTCATAGGGTCACCGAACCGGAACTGCCTTTGTTTTTTTTCCGGAAAAGATAGTCTAAAAATAGATCGGTCTGTAAAAATGGCCCAGTATGGGAGCTGTAGGCTCCGAATCATGGGTTCCTGCTCTGACGAAGGTCTATCGCTCGGAAACGTTAGCAGTTCGCCAATCTTTCCGCTTACGGTGGTTCATTTTTCTCTGTCATCTCGTTTAATGAAACCAAATTTGTCTGGCTTCCCACCGACGCACTACCGCAGTTTCTATAGAAACTAAGTTCCTTCATTCTTTGCAGTGATTACTTTGGTTCCATTCATGGATTGGGTGACAGTCTTTCCAGGGAATAATTTACATGTATTAGTCCAATATCACTCCAAAATGTTGCAAAGGGCATCGCTGAGTGGTCTTCATTTAACGATGAAGTGTATTTGGTAAATTCCTTTGCAATAATGTATTTAATTAGCAACTATTCACCGAAGTGGAGGATCCACCACTAGCCACTGACACTGACACTGAGGTGATAATTCTTTTAATATATACTAAAACAGTGAGATAATATAGCACAAAAAGATGATTTTAATTCATTTATTTCTGCAAAAATTACAACAATTTCGGACACAAATTAGCGCGCGAATTCCTCGGAGATGAATAGCAATGGATATCCGGAGTTTGAGTAGCCAATCAGCTCGCGCGTTCAACGCTATGCACTGTTTCGATATATACTAAATATTACTTTATCTATTTGTTGCCACCAGGAAAAGAATGTAAAAATCATTGCAGTTGGCGTTGGCCCGATGGTAGACAAGAACGAGTTGACAAAAATTGCTTACGGCAACAGCAAAAACGTTCTACATGTGGACAAGTTTGATGATCTCAACACGAGGATAGACGACATTACTGCAAAATATTGCGTCGCAAAAAAGCCAGTTGACATTAATAAATTGATGGAAATTTACTGATTGTGAGGTAAGTAGACTAAGTACAAATTTGTAGAATTGAACAAAACAGTGCAATTACCTTCCTTAATTCGTGTTTTTTTAGGAAAATTCCCCGCCAATGAGAAGCCAAATCAAAACGAATAAGTCTTGTGGGTATGCGTTTGCCCTCTCTTAACGACGCCTTAATTTGCGACCTGCATATTTTGTGATTGATCAAAGTTTTCATACCGTGCCATCAAATGACTAAATTCCACAAATCTTTCTCCAGTTTCAATTTAAACAACAGCACTGCCTCCCCCCCCCCTCCCCTTCCCCACGTCTTTGAAGTTCAGCGATATTTGAATCAATTTACTACTTGCGCAATCCCATAATACACCTCTATTACCCCCCAAAACGTTTGCATAACCATTGTGACGTGAAAATGTCCCAAGAGAAGTCGAAAACAATGCCTGTGCAATTATTATTATTTATTTTATTTTTTTTTTTTTGGGGGGGGGGGAGCTATTTTTTTGGGGGGAGGGAACTAAAAGAGGTGTATTATGGGATTTGTGCAGGTAGTGAATGCCGGGTGGTATCGAAAACAAAGACCCAACACCAGGCACGTCTGAGAAACACATTAGCCGGGATCCCGGCTAACCGGGATGAGATTTTTTCATGTAATCGCCTTCACCGGGTCAGCCCGGTTAGCCGGGCTAGCGATTTCTAACCACATTACTCCACTTTAGAGCAACATGGCCCACGGAATAGTCGCTTTTTTATGTTTAAATACAAGATGTATCAGATAGCAAGTCTTGAGGCTTCTTTAAATTGTAGAATGATGAATTTTAATAACAATTTAGCGAGACAAACTGCCCTCCACTTCCTTGTTGTTGTCATCTTTTTTCACACGACATCGGACTGCGGACCGGGTATAATACGTGGACTAGGCATAATTCACGGACTGCGCACCGGGCTGTCCCGGTGAAGGCGATTACGTGAAAAAATCTCAGCCCGGTTATCCAGGATCCCGGCATCGTAATGCCTTGACTTCGGCTAACCCGCGCTGAGATTTTTCCATGAAATTGCAAACTTGATTTTGGTGTGTTTCTCAGACGTGCCGGGATCTCGGCTAAACGAGCCAGCCCGGCTAACAGGGCCAGCCCGGCTCATGTCAGTAATCGGCCCCTTAGATCTGCTTAGGACTAACTCTTCAAAAATAACGTTTGAATTAAACTTAATTGTACGTCAGTTTTCGAATGGGTCTTCGTTTTCGAGGTCTTAGGTATTCGGTCTTCGTTTTCGATACTACCGTCAATGCAGTCCCAGTTCGATTTCTATTCGTCCCAACGGAGTCATCGTTTGTTTGGAAACGCCTTGCGATGGTTGAAACTTTTCGTTTCATTTGTGTTACAGGTGAACAGGACATTATGCAATTGAAGGGGAAGATGTTTAAAAGGGAATTTAGTTTTACGTTTAAGAGGAAAACCTTGATTTTAGTTGCATGTGAACCACGTCAAAGTTCTCAAGAAGTAATAAAGCACGAAGAAGAATACAATAACTGTTGTGATTTCTCATTTCCCTTTGTCCCCAAAAGGGATTTCATCCACCAATATGCTACAGGCGCCAAATTAGAGACTTTTTTCACCTTCCACGTCAGAATACCTGTGTTTGATAATCAACCAACCATTTCTCCGATGGCTTTGGAGCCTCACCGTTCAAAACTTTTCAAGATTGTAGACAAAAAAACGTAGTTACCACATAACAGACCCTTCTTCAAAATGGCAGCAGCGGAATTTAATGAGTTAAAATTTAACGAATTTTAGAAGTAAGTTAAAATTACAAACTGGTATCAGAAATAGAAAGAGCTTCTTTACTTTACTAACCCTGTAGAGTTTCAGCGTCTTAGGTGTTATGTCAGCAGAGGAAATGTAAGTTGAAATTTGACAAATTTACAGACGTTTGTATGACTGGGGGTGTACGCCATACCCCCAATCATAAAAACGTCTATAAATTTTTCATGATATGCTGAAACTTTGCATGGTTACTTAAGGAGGCTCCCTAGAGTTTTAGGGCCGCGCGCAAGCTGGGCTCTTGTACGGAGCGTAAAGCCTGAATTTGTGTGACGTCTGCGTGACCAAATCTGTAAAATCAACTGCTAATTTTTTCGCGTTCCCTCCGGTAGTTTTTCTTAAATTGGCTCAGTTCTAACCACGTACAGATCCTATAAAATACCCTACATTTGTTAAAATATGGCAGAGTTAATCGAATATATTTAGAAAAATGACGAATTACAGAATATTGGCAAAACCGTCTTAACGACCTTGACTTTTTATAACTTCAAAATGTCAGGCAATTTCATTTCCATAATGCGGCAAACAATGAGGAAATAACCGAGGGAAAGTATAAATATTAAGGAACTTAAGCCTAAAATAGGAATATATCTGCCTGGCATAAGAGTGATGTTGCCATGGTAAAGGCCATAATCCAAAAATCGACACCCAAAAAATAAGTCTTATTATGTCGGTACCCATACTGGTAAGTCTCTACGGTGAAAACTTTGAGAGAAATTAATTAGGTTTCCTTTTGTAACTCGTGCCCTGTAATGAGGGTATTCGAGCCTTTGCACTATTACCAAACATGAGCCCCTCGCGTAGACTCGACAAATATTTCAATATCCTGAAAGGAAATGTATGAGTGTGGTAAGCGATAGTGAAGGAAAGAAGAAGAAAACTTCATAAATCTGTGGAGTTGGTTTCTAAAAAGGAGATAGAATGGTTAGTACTAAACACTGCTGTTGCAAATCGGACTCACAGTATCCAGATAAATGACCATAAATTGCCGAAATCTCTCAAAGAGTTGCGGGAATCAGGAAAGAAAGTCTTCATACCGCTACCAAAACCATCGTAAGACATCAAGAAATGTAAGCCATGGTTAATCGATTGAAGACGGGAATTCTTAACTGTGAAAAACATATATTTGTGCTCTACAAATGGTCCCACAGCAGAAGTTTCTGATATTCACCAGGAGTAACAAGAAAGTTCATAAAATACCACTCCGCCGCGAGGAAATGGCACCTGATAGAAAATTACCCACATCTAAGAGGAATATTTAACACGCCCCCCATACTTCAGTTCAGTTCAGTTCAGTTTATTTAGCCACAATACATTACCAAGTTTAGTATAAAAAAAAAAATTATCACATGGCAAGGGAGCCCAGAAGAAACCATGGGGCTTATAGGGCCTGGCCCCCCTCGTTACATAAAAGAATACAAATCAGAAAGAGCTTACATGGATTGATGGACTAAAGAGACTGCTTAATTAAATTACCATTACACATAACACGATATTTGCCTTATTTTACACTAGTAACAAGAACAAGAAGGGGAAGGCATCAGAATCTGATTAATAACATGGCAAGAGATACGTTTTAATCTTAGACTGAAAAGAATATATAAATGAATGAGCATTTCGAATGTCAGAGCATAACCTATTTAAGAACACTGGGCCTTGGTAAATGATGGAAAATTTCCTTATATTAGTACGGAAAAATGGGATATAGAATCGGTTAGACGCACGAGTATTACAGTTATGAACCTGATTCGTACGTAAAAACAAATTGCTAAAAGAGGGAGAAAGTAAGTTATTATTATAAGAATACATAAGTTTACCTAGGTGCAAAGAATAAATATCTACAAACTAAAGGAATTTAAATCTCTAAATAATTGATCAGTACGCGCATCAAAAGGCTTCTTATTAACAATTCTAACAATACGCTTTTGTAGCAAAATAAGACGATTAAGGTTAGTAGGGTATGTTGAACCCCAAACTATAATACAATATTGAAAATAAGGGTAAACTAACGAATAATACAACGTTTTCAAGGCAAGCTTAGAGTGACAAGGACTTGATCTACCAATAATACCAATAGATTTAGAAATTGTGCAAGCAATATGTGAGATATGTGGTTTCCACGGAAAGGTTTTCATCCAAAATAACACCGAGAAAAGTAACTTCCTTAACCCGGGTCATCTTGTGACTATTAATTTCAATATTTAAATCAAATTCTTCTCTTCTTTGCCTTGGTTTGAAGATTACATAGTTCGATAACGTAGAATATGGCAAAGAAAAATCCATGAAAGATATCTTAGAGCAAAACAGACAACCGTTTCCGAACAGCAGGAGTAGCGTAATAATAAGGCCCATCAACCGTCTTTTCCAACATGCCAACCTGCCGACGGAGTAAAATAGGGACCAGAACTTGCACTAGGGTACCATTTCCTTCCAACATTGAATCTTTTTTTTGTATTTTCGCCACAGACCAAAGGCCATAATCGATGCTCGGATCAAGCGCATGGTTACTTTTACTGTTTACACGACCCTATACAGCCCTTCACTTGTTTAAAAAGGTCGTCACGTTTGCCCGTCAATTTCAACCTCCTACACTTTAAACACCCTTCTAGCTGCTCAATTGTGTATTTTTCTGGTTCTCTCGCGAGAACTGAGCTTAAGATTGAAGCGAATATTATGCCTCATTTCTCTTGTGACTCTTTGTTTGTCTGAGTCACTTGCGGGTCTATAATTTCATGACGTCGTTAGTGCAAAGTGCTATTAAAGGTGCTCTTTCTATTTCTGGTATTAGTATTTTAACTTACCATACTTGAATTTTCGGCCGCCATTTTTGAGAAGGGTCTGTTTCAGTTCTTATTAATCTTGATCAGTTGGCACAGGCAGAAAATGGCGATTTTTCTCAATAGTTTATTTGATTCCGCACATCGTTCAATTTCCCTACGTACCAATTTTCGAATGCTCTTCTCGGTAACTAGTAATATTTTTTGGAGTTCAACCATTTTAACAATGATTAGTTTCTAATAATGAACGCCACTACTGTCTAATTAAAAAACCTGAACTTATTTACAGTGCGACGCGCCTTACGTGGCCACCTAACAAAGTTTTTTAAAACTTATACGCCAATCAGGGTGTGCGAACTTGATTGACAGTCACCCCTCCTTGCAAAATTCGCACGGTTGTACGTTGAATACCGTTGCATGGGTTATTGAGTTCTCTTATTTACACTTACTTGTCAAATGTGAAAGTTTGTTGGGTGCCAAAGGTAAGGCGCGATGCACTGTAAGGATTTAAGGACTGCTAGCTTTAAGGTGGCTCAAACTAGTTTCAGCAATTTGGAGGGAATGTCTTAAACACTTAACTCACTATGTAACCTGTGATCAGGCTAGGCTTGCTCGAACCATACCGTGGTTAACGAATTGAATATTTAAATTTGACACGGTGTCATCCAGCATTATATATATACCTAAGAAGAACGGTGATTTCCGTGGAATCAGTGTAACACCGGTGATCGCCAGAGCTCTTGAAAGGGTTGTATACAACACACATGTCAGACGCGTCATGGAGGATCACCTGAGCAGTAGTCAATTCGCGAACAGAGAGGGTGGGAACTGCACATCTCCGCTCTTAACTATTCGGCACCGGATTTGCAAATACCTAGATGATAATAACTGTAAAGCTGTGCGACTCTTTACCATGGACTTTTCCAAGGCATTTGACTCGGTGAAACACAATCTTTTGTCCACCAAGCTTAAACGATTACATGTATCGTCATATCTTGTTAATTGGTATCACAGTTTTTTATCCGCTAGACAGCAACGCATTCTGTAGGTGGAAAGCTGTCAATAAGGGTACCACACAAGGTAGCGTTAGTGGCCCCCACCTCTTTAATATATTTCTTAACGATCTTGAAATTACATATGATGGCATCCCTGCGTTATCCAAATATGCTTTGTTGCACCGGTACTAGGCAATACTGACACCTCTGTAGCCTTAGTAAACGAGTTTTTAAGTCGTGAGATAACTGTATGTCATTTAACCCTAGTAAATGCAAAAAGCTCGTAATTAGAAAGAAATCGAACAAGGACACTTACAATCCAGTCAAATGCATCCCACAACATAGTGAATTGTGCTTACTTGGAGTCACACTTCAGAGTGATTGTAAGTTCAGTTCTCATGTTAAGGTCAAACCAGCTAAGGCTAACAAGGGCCTCCATATATTAAGAACTTTGAGAAAGGAACAATATGACCAGAATGAAATAGACCTCCTTTTTAAGACAATTGTATTGTCTAATTTAACTTATGGTCTTTCAGTGTACGGTGCGTATGAACGTGATCTAAACACAGTGCAGAACTTTTTAAACAGATCTTACAAGCGGCGTT
>NC_090871.1:3051017-3063517 GCF_036669935.1 Montipora foliosa
TTTAGTTCGTGACAAACCATTGCCTGCCCTAAACAAATAACGCTGTGACTGGCGCTTCGACCGAATCCACAAAAAGTTTATTCCACTATTAAAACATTTTACTGATAATATAAGAAAAAAATACTCAAGTTCTGTCCTGTAGCAATGATTTTCGTCCAATCAAGAGGACTTGCTCAAAAAATACCTTGATACCTTTTGGATCGCGGTGGTTTTTGTTTCACGGCAGTTTTCACAAAAGCTCCACGTGAATCAAGCGGCATTGATTCACGTTTTGAAAATTCATTTTCAATCCAACTAACCAGTAAAAACGTTTACCTGTATTAGACCCAAACGTTTTTACATAAAACTGCCGCAATCTTTACTTTTTCACTTTTAAACTTGAAAACATTGGTGGCATTGCCGCTTTTCTCCTCTTTCTAAAATATGGCGTGAAAAATTTGACTGGTTGCAGGTTTTTCTTGCACTAGCGAGTTTGACGATCACCAGAGCAGTAGCAGCAATGTTTTGTTGAGAGGAAGATGGATGAAGATCTTGCTGCGTTGCTGATCTCAGATAATTAATTAAATAAGGAATTAATTAATTTGGGCAACCGACTTGGAGGGCTGGGCACCCCAGCTGAAATGCTTGGGAGCCCAAAGGGCTTCCCGAAATTTTCCTTAGAGCACAGCCTTGGTTGGGGAACTTGTCCCCTCTGTTAGAAATAGGACACCTGCCAAATTGACTACACAAGGTGATTAATAAATGGAGATAAATATAGGTAGAAAAGTACTTTAAGAAACCACGTTCCTCTGATATTTTATCCTGGTTGGAGACTGGTACGAGCATTGTGGTTGTGTGGGGGCCTAGGCCGAGCAATCGTAGTATTGTGTTTACTCGCGAGCTGTAGGAGAACAAAGAACGACGTCTTGAAGAGGTAAAAAGTAAGGATAAAGGGCCCATGTTTGCCTTTCTATGGAAAACGTTCCGTGCTTCACTCCATTTCAACTAACCGTAAAGAACACCATCACCAAAACTAAAGACAAAGCCGAAAACAACAGTGGCTTTAGAGGTCTTTCTCTTGCTGCTTTTATGCTATTTAATATTATGACTTTTCTTGCATGCAAAGTAACATTTAAAATCATGTTCTTACGTACGTCATATATTAAATAAGTAGGTGACCAAAATTTTTGAACTGGCGACCAAATTTTTCCCATTAGTGGCCAGCTGGCACCTGAGCAAAAAAGTTAATTTCGAGCCCTGCACATACGATATTTCCAGTTGGTTGATAATAAACATGTTAACCCAACCAAATCACACTTTTTGAGTTTTCCTGTTGAACATATCACAGATCAAGGATTTTCCTTGGTTTGTGTCATGTAGCAGATGTTGGAATACAATAAAAAAATTTAAATGTGGGCTTAATTAAAATCTTCGAATTCCTGTATTTAACACTGGATAAAAATAGTACCTTACATAATTTTTAGTAATGCTTTTTACAATAAATATATGCTTTTCATAATAAATAACCAAATGGTCAAATTCCAGTTTTTGCTTGTGTTTTTTCAAGAGTTAGCAGACAGCTAAAAACAGGAACTAACAAAGTGTATTAAAACTCCAGCCAATCAAAACACTGCACCTACATGTAACCAACTAACCATTTTGTGGTGATCAAAGGCAGTTAAAATAGATTTTAAACTTCAGAGTTCCCATGTTTGTGCAAAGCACTGTAAGCTTGGCTGTTATTGCCGCCGAATAAAGTTGTATTGCTCACCTTTCCATCCCAGGATATTTCTAGCATATTCAATAACAGCTAACTGCAAACCATAACAGATCCCTGAAAAGAACATTAAAACAGACAAAAGACATGTCAGTGTAGCTCTTATATCCAAGGCTGCAATGTAAAGGTCTATTATCTTGTTTGCAAAATTCTTCACTTGTAATAATAATAATACAAACTACATGTACATGCAATGATATGGTAAATGGTTTGAACCCAGGAGTCATATCATAATAGGCCTTTTGCAACTAACGATCACATGGTACAAAATCCACCATGCTGGAGGGCAAGCTCATTATTGTTCTCCCACTGGGACATTAAAACAAAGGCAAGTCAAGGTTGACTGGTTCAGATCGCTTTGCTTTAATTTCCCAGTGGGAGAATTATAGTGAGCTTGCCCTCCAGCATGGCGGATTTTGTACCATGTTATCGTTAGTTGCAAAAGGCCTATTAAGTAAAGTATGATCATCTGCGTGAAAAAGCCAAGCAGGCGCAGCAGCGAAAAATCGTAAAAATACTAAATTTGCATAAACTGCGATTCCCGGGTTCATACAATAAAATAAATTGCACCGCTTCATCGGCTGCGCTTTACTGCTGTCAGGGCAGAAGTAACAACTCAACCATAAGCAAGAAATGCCTAACTCTACATGTACGTTCCAAATTTAAAGCTATTTTTTGAGAAAGAATCAAAATTTGTGTGGCAGCCGCCGGCCATCATGTGCAAAGTCACCGATTGTTACATGTGAAATCATGTGGAACAGCCTTTGAACCGATTGTTTCGTAAGAAGAAAAAACATTTTCTGAGAGGTTTCGCCGCCTTATCTGCTCAAAATACAATAAGCCAGAGTGCCCGGCCAGGCGACTGGATAATTTTTCGCACTTGCCCAAAGCCAAATGTTAGTGGACTCAGGTGACAGGGCGCCGTTATAGCAAAGCCTTGAAGTTGACCAATGACATCTACGACCAGAATTCTTGAGTATCTACTGACATTACACAAATCACTTGACTCTGAAGATGACTTCCCCTAGGGTTGTCGAAACGTCAGTCAAAGTCATCTCAAATAGTCCTTCTCAGGACTACACTAACCCAGACGATCGTACTTTACTTAAATTAATTAAATTAACTATGATGCAATAATATTGTTATGTTTCATTAAATTATTTGTACCTGCTAAGTCAAACACAAGACTAAACCCAGAACATTTTCATGAGACAAGACATGACCATTGAATTTAAAATTGTGGTGATGCCTTTCTCACTTTTCCACGACTTGTGTCTACCTTGCCTGGCACAAAAAACAATGATAAAATACAATAATTGTATTGTAGAAAATTATTTTCTACATTCTACAAAACTTGTGTAAACCTGGATGGATTTATAAATCGATCATTTTTATTGACCTGTACGCAAACAATTACACTGTAGAAAACTATTTTCTACATTTTACACAACTTGCGCAATTAACCCAGACGGATTTATATATAATTTTTATTTAGACTTCTAAGAGAATCGTACCTAAGTAAGGTTTTTTCATTTTTCTTCCCCATTCTGCTGCAGCTATTTTTCCTTCAGTGCCTCTCTTTCCAAATCCACCAGGGACTAAGATTCCACTAAAAAGATAATTTTTTTTTTCCAAAATAACCTTTCTCCATGATCAAGATTAACCTTAAATGAAACCAATAATGCCTGCAGAAGTTATTTTTCTAATCTACTAGTGACAATGTTTGAACTGCAAAATAATACTCACTCGCAACCACACAGCTTTTGCCAAGCCTCATGATATTTAACTGGATCTAGTTCTTGTACTTCTTTCTCAAGATTTTCCGATTCCACCCACTGCCACACACATAAGAATCATGGTTATTCACCAAATTTTTTTGTTCTATTGAGATATGAAATTGCTGATAAGCTGTACTCACAAACAAAAGTTTGCAGTTACATTTAAAGTCAGTGGATGATTAAAATAATTCTGTTAGTTTTTACATGTACATGTATCTTACTAAAAGAACATCAGAGTGCAGTAGGCTGCTGTTACAATCGAGGGGCCGCATGGTCCATGGAGCTAGAGGGGTCTGAGGCACACTTTCCTGGAAAATTTTGAAATCTAGGAGCTCGGAAATGCACTATTTTTCAGTGTTCTAGCATCAATTTCAGATTTTCAATGACAGTTTCATTCAAAATTTCTATTTTGAAAGGCAGAAATTAGTGAAACGACAGTCATAGTTTGCAAATACTCCGCAGCCGAATGAAAAAAGTTGCGCTTTGCTCAATTTATATCATTGCTATTAATTTTTGATTCAAGACTTAATAATGCAGAGCAGTACAAATCACTTCCATAATGCAGTTGGGGACCATGCATAGACTGTAATCTATGACTTATGTATGTACAGAGAGCAAAATTTGCATTTTTCAACGACTTTCATTTCAATAGGCACAACTCCAGAATGTCCCTTAACTATCAAATCAGTCGGCCGTTATTTCAGTATCGATAAGTATAATAAACAACGTAGTAATCATATGGTGGAATGAACAATAACAAAGTCTGGCAACTTGTTAAATGATTACTAATGTGTACTGGCCAAATTTCTTCACCTAACTACATGTAAGGATTGCGACTTTTTGAACCCAAATGAAAAAAGTGTGTTTACAGTTCGATGTTTTAGTTTCTCTGCCATGCTGTCAGCCGGTAGTGATGGTAGCAGCCAAAAGAAGAACAAGAAGCGATCAAAGTCACCAAACGAGGTTGGCCCGGGCAACTTACATGTATTTACAATTCAAGATAGCGACAAAACAAGTCAATGTGAATGGTACAGGATACAGCAGATGATTTGTGCTTTCTTTTGAACAAAGCTTACATCCTATTGCATATGTATTATTGCTGCAAAACTGAGTGTGAAGTTACTCTGCCATCTTAAAGAGTAATGGATAAGAAGCAACAACGAGATTGTTTAACAGTCACAAGCTGATTGTCATAACCAGAGTAGTTGTGGAAGTTGCTGGCTTCTTTTGAAACCACTGGCGTGAGATTTCAACCTACTTTAATTTGCTACGAATCATTGACCATTCGTATACTAGAGGATAAACCATTTATAACAAAACTGTTAGACCAAAGGAAAATTTTGTACAAAACTTACAACAACTTTTAGGCGTCTGTTGCAGTGGAGCGACGCATGCTTCAAAGCCTTCAGAACAGAAATGTAAGCATCCTCCAGCTTTGTATACTTCCCAACAATGGCAATTTTTACTTCATCCAAAACTCGCTCCTCCCTAAAAACATTAAACCCTAACAATTCAGTTAAAAAATACTTCCAAAAAAAAGCACTCTAAGGAGTTGAGTCATTTGAACTTAAAACCCAAGGTTTTCGTTTCACTGAGGCTGGAGGACGGACATTAAATTTTGTCCGGTGGTTTCCCATTCCATGTCCAGTACTTTTATGCCAATGTTTGAGGGGTTTGTTTTACATGTATTTTTATTCTTATACCTTTTTTGCTTACTTTTTAAAGAGAATCTGAGTGAACTCCAGCGCAGCCTTGCCTGGGAAACTGATACTTGGGTTCCAGAAACACCGGATTAAAGCATTTCTGGCGTTCTATTTTAAAAATTTCCCTAGGTACATGTAGCTCGTGCCTTCACTAGCTCAGCACTCGCGCGCCAAATATGTCATGTCTGGTGCTTTCAGAAATATGTCCACTAGTTTTACTCTCAAAAACTCTACAAAAATCTTATAGATTGTTTTCACTGTCCCGCAACAAAAAAATAAAATCAAAACTGTTCAATGAAATAAGCCAAAAACTCGGAATGTTGTAGGAGACAAATTCATAAATCACCACGCCAATTTTCAGGTCTGTGCGGTTCAACTTTTCTGAGTTATTTGTTGAAGCATTTCATGCCACTTTATGGAGTTTTGTATGGAGCTGCCACGTTGGTGAACCAATATGGTGGCCAGCTATAATCAACATGAAAATCTAAAATTCACTTAGCGATGGAAGCGGTTACTTTTTGCTCACGAGATAAAATACATGTGTATGAACACATCTCCTAACGCACTTGAAACGCTCAGACTGCTGAGATTCATAGGCATAGACATAACATTATGTCATGGTGTCACGCAAGGTGGCAATTCAGAAATTCAAAATGCTGTATTTTTGAATGAAAGACGTCATGGAACTGGAAACTTGAAAAAAGATTTATTTCTAGGTCATCTTCAACCTTCTATTGATAAAAATTCAAAACTTGCGACTTTGAGTTTACAATTTGATGTCGTCACTGTGCAAACCATCTATACACTAACATAATTCTGGCACAGCACTCTCAATTCCAGGCAGTCCCGTTAAATTTTATTATTTTTTGACACGTAGACAGGCCAAATGAAAGGCTTACAAGACCCCTGTGCCCATTTTGGAGGGGCACTATGCTCACCTCTCTGTTTTTCTTGGCAGGGTTAGACTTGCCTGGAATCAATGATTTCATTAATTTTACTAATGTTACCAAAGTTTTTCTGGATGGCTAAAAGGGTTACCCATACCTCTCAGCCAATTCTCTCCACTGCACCATGAAATGACGAGGTTTTATCGGTGATTTGATTTCCATCTTAAGTCTGTTAGCAAAAAGAGGGACAATCCCTTGGCTTGCCAACAATAATGGAACTCTGTAAATAGACTTACAGTCATGCACATCTATCACCTGCCACAAAAGAATTGCAACACAAAATAGACTCATAATTCACTTGTTAAATTTTATCATCATAAACCCTCTGGCTCTAACAAACCCTTATAGATAATAAAGCGCACAGCGTTATTTTATTTTCAGAATTTCAAAGCAAGTTTCAAGGTGGTGCAGAATAAATGCTGCGTTTCATGTAACAGAGTTCTAAACCTTAAACCTTGCCCTATCACTGGGTTACTTGACACCTTGTTCTACAATGTCTTTCCACAGAACAGCTGTATAAAAGAGTGCCAGCAACATGCTACTGAGAGGTGGGAACCCTGTGACAAATGGCCAAACTTTTGAGGGAGGGGGGGTTAGGGTTAAGGGGGACCACACTTAAGGCAGTGTGTCCATTTTACAAGTTTGTGTTCTATAAACTTCTAAAGTATTTTTGTGTGATGTCCTTGAGGTTTTGTCCACAACATGAGCATACAAATGACTTAATGTGAACCTTTCCTTCTCGATTTTTACACTCAAACTTCTCATAGCAATTTATTTTTAGAATACCTTGCCCACACTGTATGGAATGAACAAGATGCAATAGCCACGAAAGACCAACGACAGTGCAAAGATACCCACACTGATTTAACGAGTCTATCCCATTCCCGTCTGTTGACCACAAGGGATGAAAGATCCTGCCTCGAAAGGCCGGTGTCACTCTCTAGTTGGTCAATGAATGTTGTTGCTGGGCGCCCCCTTGAGCGTCTGCCGTGTTTTGGTTCCCAAAGAAGTTAGGAAACTCTCTGTCTCATTCTTGCTTCTCCAACAGTGGCCACTAAATTGCAATCTGGAGACTTGTTGAAATTGGAGGCAGATCCCTCGTTGTTAGCTCTAAAGAAAGGTGTCCTCAGACCTCTGCTGAGATTTTAATTCCATACCACTTTTTGTTTGTTACTAGCGGCCCATGCTTTTGCTTTCCGGATCTCCAGGTCTATCCAGGAGCCTACAGGATAGGTACTTGAAATTGTCCACTTGTCTTAGCTTTGAATTGTCTAAGGTAGTGAGGTCACCCTGATGTCAGAGGTAATATACCATTTTTTGGTCTTGCTGCTGTCTATGTAGCAGTTTCAACTCACTCTAGACTAACAGTGATTGAGCTTTACCCAAGTTATCTGAAATCAATATCGTCCGCAAAGTCTGTGTCAGCGATCATAACTGCAGAAAATCTACAACTTCTTCTCTCAGTCAGTGTGAATCCAAAGTCTTTGTAGCCTTCAACTGCAGCTCCCCTTGCGTAGGATGAACAGGAATGGAGCTAACAGGTTGCCCTGCAGTACTCCAGCATGGATAGTAAAGAAATCTGTTTCTCCATCAGGTGAGCAGACTTTTCATTGTTGCAGTACATCAACGCTATAGCTGAGGCTAATTGATCTGGGATGCTGTAAGCCTTAAGAATATCCAATTCAGTGAACAGAGAAAAATTGTTGGAGATATTCTGTTCAAAACCAGACTACAAGAAAAATAATGTATTGTATAAATCTAACCTGCTCAGGAGGAACGTGACAAAACAAAGAAACTTTATCCTTAACAGAATTAGTGACTGGATTCTTGCTTCTACACATAATCTGCAAATTTGAATAAATGTACATAAACATTACGTGTTTCAACCGGCGATATCTTAATCTTAGAGGAGTTAGTGGTAAAAATGTCTTCTTCTTGGAAATACTTAATAATTATTTTCCAAAGGAGAGGTGAATAACTTTTTTTGTTTATTTTTATCATTTTTTTAATTTCCACTTTTACACATCCACAAGTCACATCACAAAAAAATAAATTACAAATTAATCAAATGTCTGTTCACAGGTAACAGTGACACCATACTTGCTACTTATTTCAATACCTACTTAACCTAATAATGTTAATAATACAGCTTTCTACTTCAGTTAACAAGTGATTTTATTTCCTCAAACCTCTTCCATTTTTGTTTGAACAAGTCCATTTTATTTTATTTGAAATAAATATGCGAGGTGAATATCGGTGAATAAAAACCTCGACTTTGTCTCGGTTATTCACTGATATTCCCCAAGCCTAAGATGAATAACTTTTTAGTATAATTACTTACATGATTATCTGAAAAAATAACATGCATTTTCTTTAAAACAATTAATTTCTTCCTCTGTCACCTCAACAGTGTAAAAAAAAAAACTCCTGACCTTAAAACATGTTCAAAAAAGAAAAACAATGATTTTTATACACACCATGTCAGGACTCAAACCCAGGCCGCGAAGTTCCCGCACACTGTTTTGGGTGGGCTTAGTCTTTTGTTCTCCAGTCGAGTCAGGCTACAATGCAAAACAAAAATATTAAAGCAGTTCAGTTAAAATGTTGGCAATATTACAACTCCCTAGTACATAAATAAACTGAAAACGTCCAGCAGATTACCTCAGGGACAAGACTGACGTGAACTACACAAAAGTTGTCCCTTCCAACACGAAACTGAAATTGGCGAAAAGCTTCAATGAAGGGCATTCCCTCAATGTCTCCAACTGTTCCACCAAGCTGAAAAAAAATATTACATTTCTTGTTAAATTGATTGTCAAGCTTAACATCCAAAATCCAAAATAACAATTGAAAGTCCTGAACTGTTAGTAGTGCAATGAAAACAGCTCTAAAATGAACTATCAAACTTACTGTAGCAGGAGTGTAAAGTGGTGAGTTACATGTACATGTATCATTTTTTTATTTTTTACCTCAATAATACAGACATCTGCATTTATGTCTTTTTCAACTGGTTCACTAGCTACCCTAGAGACCCAGTCCTGGATGGCATCTGTTACATGCGGGACAACTATAAACACAAGGAACAAAAATTAATTATCAAACTAATCTACAAATTAAGATTGTAATCTGGCCTAAAACAAAGCATAGGAGGCTTCAACTCAAAGATGCACTATAAAAGGTGTGGTGCTTTAGGCACATGCAAATGATTTGTCAATCAACTGTGGACGCAACCGAGCTCTGTGATAATTTGTGCAATGAAAAAGCCCCATTATGGCAATGTGTCCGTAATATAGCCTATAAAAATGTTTCCTGCCATTCTTTTTTTAACTCCCCAGTCCCTTTTTTTCGCTATAGAAATATCTTTGCGGGCTTCCATCTCTGTGTTGCTGTTTGTTGATCACCATCTTGGATAATAAATCAGTCGCACTTGCATGAATTTGTACAAAAGCAGTGCGTGAGGCAACCCCTTTTTTAGTACAGCTTTGTGTTTAAGTTGCTTGATATACAAAACCTACGTAGAATCTTCAAGACAAAACTGTCTGGACATTTTAGTTTCCTTGTCCATAATTATTTATTTCCCCTATCCCATAATGCAATACATTTTGGGGGGTAAAAACAATACATGATATTAATTTTACTCTAACTTGGAACTGTATCATGCTTCAGTGATCTAGAAAGATAACCATTGTTTTAATGCAAATAACCCACCAACATTAACTGTAATATGGGATTGGTGAAAGTAGGGCTTATTACATGTATTATTAAATTTTATTATATAGCTTGTGTTTGTAGCCAATATAACGCGCACTCTGATTGGCTAATTGTGACTGAATTGTAGGGCATTATTCTCCCGTAATGCCCACGGGCCGATTATGGGCTTGCAAAAACAAAGCAAAAGGTATTTAAAAAGCCATATAATAAACTACTTACTAACCTAGCTAACTCGAGCCGTACTAGGGAAGATTGGCCCTCGGTCGTTTTTGTACGGACCGAGCGCACCTCAGGCCAATATTCCCCAGTACGGCCCTCGCGCTCGGTTAGTAAGAAGTTAAAAACGTTTTTCATGAGTACAATAGTATCATTAGTAGTAACTAGTATAATAATATACAATAGCATTATTACAGCTGCCCCTATCTCTTACAAAGACATTACAGACAGTTCTTATCAATATCTCATTTTGTAATCACTGAGACGATAAATTATTATGGTACCTTAAAATGTTCATAAAAGGCTTTGTACAGTTATTTATGTCAATGCTGGTATTACCTAAGCTACCTTGCAATCATACAACACATTTACATGTACATGTAGCTAGCCCAACCTTGAACTGTTTTCCCCAAGTAATCTCCGCGCCTTTCCTTATCAATCACGCTCTGGTATACTTTTCCAGTTGTGATGTTGTTGTCTCGATTAAGTGTGACATCAAGAAATCGTTCATAATTTCCAAGATCCAAGTCCACTTCACCACCATCATCCAAAACAAAAACCTCTCCTAAAATTTGACAACATACACTTACATGTATTTTGACAAAATCAATAACAGAGACCAAACCCAGGCAACTCATTAGACTACAACTGTATGTTACAAATGTATTATATTTGCAATACCAACCACAGGTTTCATTGGAAGCCCGTCACCAGAGGTATACTGCCGTCTGTTTGTCAGAAATTTGCCTCTCACAGCCAGCTACTCTGTCTTGATTTGCACTCAAACCCTTGTAAAAGACAAGAGTGACTGCTCCTCACAATGAATAGCCCAGGCATCTACTTCAAAAGCTATTAAAACCCCTGATAGCAACATGTGTGCTAGTTCACTCAAAATGGTCTGTTCATTGTTTCAGTAATCAACAGGCATTTCACGGTAAGTCCTCGCTTTTGCAGTCAAGAGAACACGACAAGTAAAAATCATTGATTTCGAGGATGAAGGTGGATGAAGGTGGATTGTGCAGGTCCTGCAGTTGGGATCAAAATCATGCTATTCACAGGATACAGCAGAAATCATGGTGGTTGTTGTTGCCAGTGTTTACCATCCTTAAAGGTGAAGGTTTCAGCATCCTTGACAAATCCCCATAATTTCTAAATTCATTCCCTCAGACACTGTTACAGCTTACCCAGCCAGGATGACCACATGCTAGCAGACTGGGCAATACAATTTATTGTAGTACACTGGTCTACCACCCTAGCTATCAAGCCATCTTGGAGCTGGTCAGAATGATTATGAAAAATATTAAAGACACCTTTTGAACTGCAGTTTTAATGATTGGTTGGGAAAAAGGGGGGGGGAAAAATACCAATCTCGCCTAAATATTCCACTGCGAGTCATCAGTGGAGGCCTTGTTTGTATTTCCCATCAGCAAACAGCTTACATGTAGTTTGTTGCACACCTGGCCTTGGTTGTTCAAACAGGTGGATAACGCTATCCATTGGATAAATCACTATCCAGTGGATAATCATACCAAAACCAATTGCGCTATCCAACAGATAGTGATTTATCCAGAGCAGGGTTTGTACTCTTTTAAGCTCTTCAAATTCCATGACTTTCCACAACTTTTTCCATGACCTTCTCTAGCTTTTCATGACCTTAAGGGCTTAAGTCCTTTTACCGTTAGCTGTCACGTAAAAAAAAATTCAAAACTATCCTTATTTTAGGATATTTTCTGACATAACTCACTTCAAATGTGAATAAATTAACAACCTCTGTTTGCCAAACTTCCACTAATATTATTGGAAGTTATTGATGTTTGACAGAAACTCATTATTACATCATTGCTTTGACAACTGCAATCATAATCTACCATTTATAATAATTATATATAATTTTCCTTGACTTTCGGTGATTGGCCATAAATTCCATGACTTTTCAGGCCTGGAAAATGAAATTCTTAGATTCCATGACTTTCCAGGTATCCCACAACCATACAAACCCTGCAGTGGATAGCATCAACCACCCTTTGAGCAACCAAGGCTTGGTAGGTGAGGTCTCTTGCTTCCAAGGACCATGGCATCTGACAGGATGCGGCGATGCGGATACGCATAATTCCCTAAAATCCGCATCCTCCGCATAATTACGATATTTTCCGCATAAAACTGAAGAAATGCCTGATATTAGTGATAAAGCAGCTGCTTAACACCCTCACAAACACAAAAGCCAAAGAGATTGACTATTTTGAAACGCTTATTTTCCTGAACATTGAAGAGAACACGCCATTTTGTTCGCAAGATGAAAGTTCGTAAGCAGTTTCCACTCATTTTTCGGGAATGAGCCTGAACTCTAGTTAAACCATTTTCATAACATACCCTAGGCTCGAAATTTTTA